>NW_006436284.1:2204648-2237987 GCF_000325575.1 Pteropus alecto
GACTGAAGAGTGAGGGAAGGCAGAATTCTGAGTATCAGAGTGGATTTTGTTCTAATAAGCTCCCAGTGGGTCTGTGAGTGGGGTGGGATACATATATCCTTAGGCCTAAGCTGTTGTTTTGCAAGCGAACATACAGAGTTGAGGCGTGTACTCATAAGCATTGTAGCTAGGGTGGAGGACTGCCATTAGCTGCAATTTTTTGTTAGTTTCTGCAATTTGCTTTTTCTCAAGTAAATTCTAAAATGATCTAACTGGGAGAGCAAAGATAAGTAAGGGTTTGGTTTCTCTGATTACAGAGAAATTGTTTTAAATTTTAGAGAGTAAGGTAAAAGGATATGAGGTACAACAAAATATTGGTATTGCTTGCTCTGTCGAAAAACCTGGTTGTACTTGAAAAAGTATGAGCTCGGGATCCAGGAATTTCTCCCATCCAAGTATATCACCAGACCCGACCCTGCTTAGCTTCCGAGATCATACATTGGGCTTGTTCAGGGTGGCACGGCTGTAGAACGTGGACCGTGTCTCCACTGGGGCACGCACCCAGGACTTTCTGCGTGTAAAGAAGATGTGCTAACCGCTACACTATGGAACCACGTCCAGGATCCAGGAGTTTTGAGTTAGAGATGATAGAAAGTCACAACATATTGGGGCCTACTTATAAAATACAGATATTAAATTCAGTACTTTTGAAAGGTTTTCTAAATCTAAAACTCTTTCATCTCAAGTCTGAGTTCCTATCTTTGTCGTGTTAAAACTGCCATCTTCCATTAGCTCCTACTATT
This sequence comes from Pteropus alecto, assembly GCF_000325575.1. Lineage (NCBI taxonomy): Eukaryota > Metazoa > Chordata > Mammalia > Chiroptera > Pteropodidae > Pteropus > Pteropus alecto. Next base: position 2,205,431 of record NW_006436284.1, read on the forward strand.
CTTAAAGAACTTTTTTTAGATCTGTGAACTTGGGAACTATATCTGAACTTGATCTATTCTTAGTACTTTGCAGGCATTTCAGAAGGAATAGGATGGCAGTGGAGTGAGTGGTGAGTTTAGATACCAGAATGACCCCATGAATGATATTAATTATAGGAATAAACAAATATATAAACAAAATACAGGATTAGGTAGATATTAGATACCTGAGGGCTTCCTCCATGAACTCCTTCAGAGGCTCTTGGCAATTGAGAGGTTTCTTTGGTTGGGGCAGATGTTTTCAGAGGAATAAGGGATAAGAACAACCATTTTATTTTTAAAAATTTTCAAAGTTATAGAAATAATTTATAGAATCTAGTTTTAAACTTGTGATATCAACAGCCTAGTACTGTGTGGTGCATATGGTATATACCAAACACGTATTGACTTGACTTTCTCTGGCATAGCTCCTCAATATCATTGTAATTTAGAATATTCCAAAACGCTGAAAACATTTTTTCATGAATCAATTCAGAGCTGGCTCCAGGTGTTTGTTCCTTCTTATGTTCACCTTTTACTTCTTCACAATATTTTTGCCTACTTTAGTATTTATTACGTACAGCACATGCTACCCTTACTCTGCTATCTGTTTAAGCTTTGTCCTTTGCTCTTTTTTTTAGCCCTACCTATTAGGGCCTTCAGCTTAATCATCCATGTCTGCTGCTACTAGATTGTCTCCCTAAGAACTCTGTAAGCCACAAAGTGAAACGGATTCGGATTTTATAGCCCTGGTGATTTTCCTTCTGGTGTACCACCAAGAAAATGCTATAGCACATGAGCTGATGAATCATTTTATAGGGCTTTTGCTTTCTTTTTTGTACTTGAAAAATTAGGTATGATCGTGAACATGGAAATGTCTCCTGTTACCATGAAGATAATATAACCATAAAATAAAATCATCAGTGTTAGCTTTTGTCTCTGGATAAATGTAATATGTATATTGTGATTTGGGGCAAATTGAGTTCCCCAGAGAACATTCATTCATGTAAAATTTCACTTCTACAAATTTCCATTGCTTGTACTGGAAGCTGACTAAAATTATTTGGCACCTGCTGCTGTGTGTCTGGCGTTGTCCTGGGGGCTTACACCTGTTAAGCCATTAAATCACCGCAGCAGGCTTGTATGGTAGGTCTGGATTCTCTCATTTTACTGAAGAGAGATTGAAGCTGAGTATGTTGAAATTACTTTTCTTATGCCACCCAGCTAGTAAAGCTCAAAGCTGAAATTTGACTCCTATTTATTTGGCTCTCCTTACAACAGGCTCCCTAATCGGAGATGGACATAGGAATGTATTAAGGCTTCATTCTGGATTTAGATATTGATTTGGATGAAAAATGAAGCTAACTGCCATTGGTTGAGATGGTATGCTGTTGGAAAATAATTGACCTTAGTGCTGAGTATAACCTGGCAATGTCCCAGGCTTCTGTCACATAGTGCTGCCAGATGAAGGGTTGCCTTGATCATTAATAATGTCATTTCTGCATAGTGCAGTTCCATTATATAAGAGAATGAATCATGGAAAAACAAATTCATATGGGGTCATAATATATATTTTCCCCAGCTTGTTTGAGGCACCATTGACATGGTTATTTTGTCTCCCAATTCTTGGCATTGGATTCAGGGCCATGATTCCCTAAGCTGGGCTCTTGGCTGCGGTCCAGTATCTGCCATTTGTTCCTGCCTTCTCCTTGCCATTCGGTACCTTCTCACTGATACTTACTCACGTTTTACTACTATAGTAACTTCTTAATTCGATCTCTTTCTTCTTTAGTATATCCTAAGTATTGCCAATTTTGGTAATTTTTTCAAAATACTAATTTTGCCTTAAAATATCATTATGTTTCCTACTCCATGATTCGATTTATATAAAATTTTTGAAATCATAAAATTGTAGAGTTGGAAAAGTGATTAGTGGCTGCCTAAGGTCAGGGATGTTGTGGTAAAGGGGGGACCTAAAGAGTATAGCAGGAGAGAAATCTTGATCCAATCGTTCTGTGTCTTGATTTGCAGTAGTGAGTACGTGATCCAAATGTGATAAAATGACATAGAAGTATACCCAAACTTTACACTTATGTCGATTTCCTACTTTTGATATTATACCGTAGGTACATAAGATGTAATCAGTTGGGGAAAATGGGTGGAGGATACATGAGACCTCGCTTTCCGTACTATTTGTGCAACTTCACGTGAACCTGTAATTATTTTAAAATAAAAATTTTAAAAAAGTATTATATTGCTTTAAAGTGTTCGAGTTCCTTTGGCTATCATATTCCTTAAGTTTCGTAATCTTCGTTTCCCTCCAAATTAATCATTCAAAGTTATTTTTCCTAGTTTTTTTCCCCACTTAAATCTTATGTGGCATTAACACAGTGTTGGCTTTTACCAGATTACCAAGAAGTGCTTCTTGAATTAATTGAACAATTAAATGAGCTTTATGAAAACACAGTATGTCGACACCCATCTTCCTTTCCTTCTCCCCTCTTTCTTGTCCACACTTAATCTCTCCCCAAGAACTGAGCAGCATGCCAGAAACTTGGTGGGATCCTGGAGACTTGGTCTTCCTGAGAGGGTTGCATTACCTGTGCTCACAGTCACAGAGCCCAAAGTCCAGTCACAAATTCTAAAAGGAAGTGTCTTTTGAGGACTTAAGACTTAGTGTCACAGGGTAGGATGAGCCAGGAAACCCAGGATGTGAACTGTGGTGATTATCGTCCATTCAAATTTATTGACTAGCTTTGTAGCCCAGTAGGTGATCTCTCTTTGTAAACATTCCATCTATCTGTACCTAAAAAGAAAAGGATATTCTGTGGTGGTTTTCTGTGATATCTATTTCAGATCTTCTGTGTCTTTAATGATTTTGTGTGTGCAGAGTAGGGCAGGGGCTGGATCTGTAAATTACTCAAACTTTGTTGTGAACTTATCTATTTCTCCCTTAAATTCTGTCAGGCTTTGCCTCATGTGTTTTAAAGATCTGTTAGGTGCATACACATTTATGATTTTGTTCCTTCTTCCTAATGAACTGACCCTTTTATCATCATGATATCTTTGTCTCGAAGCCTAACAATAGTAATTTAAGTACTTCAGCCTTCTTATGTTTACCGTTTGCATGGTATATCTTTTTAGTTCTTTATTTTCAATCTGTGTATGCCTTTACTTTTAATGTGGATTTCTTAAAGACAGCATAGATTTGCAACTTGCTTTTTTATTCACTCTGGTTATCTTTGCCTTTTTTCAGTATATTTAGTCCATTTATATACAATGCCATTTTTGCTGTGGTTGGATTTAGGCACCATTTACTATTTGCTTTTCTATTTTTCCCTTCTGTTTTTTGTTCCTCTGTCCCTGCTTTCTTTTGGATTAAATGTTCCAAAATGATTTTAGAATTACATGTCAATTTATCTGTTTTAACATTTTTTTTGCGTGTTTGCTCTAGGGATTACAATAATTTAAGTTTTCTTAGAGTTATTATTTAGGGTCAATATTATACCATTTCACATAAGATGAAAGTACCTTGAATCTATATATGACAATTCAGTCCCTCTCTGATGTTATGCTATTAATTGTCATGTGTATTTTAGTTACATATATTATAAATCCCACAATGAAGGGCTAGAACTTATATTTTAAACAGTCACATGTATTTTAAAACCATGAAGAGAAAAATAGTCATAATTTTATATTTATGATTTCTGGTGTTTTTCATTTCTTCTGGATATTTGACTTTCTGATAGTCAGCCTAGAGAATTTTGTTTGGCATTTCTTGTATCTTAGGTCTGCTGGGACAGATTTTCACAATTTTCTCTTATCTGAAAGCTTCTTTAATTATTGCCTTCATTTTTGACTGATGTATGTTCTGGATATAGAATTATGGGTTCACAGTTGTCGTCCCCACACCTCTAAACTCTAATGTTCTATGGTCCTCTGTCCTCTAGAGTTTCTTATGAAAACTCAACATTCATTCTTATTGTAATGCATCATTTTTTCTTAACTTGCAAAAATTTTTTCCTTATATTTGATTTTCAGCAGTTTGACTGTGGTGTAGGTGGCAGGTATAGTTCTTTGTGCATTCATCCTGTTTGGGTTTTCTGAGCTTCTTCAGTCTATACATCTACATCTTTCATCCAAATTGGGATATTTTCAACTGTTTTTTTTTTTTTCTTTCCCTGCATTATTCTCTCTCTCTTTACCTTCTAAAACTCTAATTACTCAAAACGTTTACTCTTTTGCTAATGATCTATTTTTATTTGTTCTTTTCTTCTTCAGGTTGAATTTTCCTTTACATCCTTAAGGATACTTTTATAATAACTTATTTTTATATCATTGTGGGCCAGTCCCAACACTTGGGTCAAATTTTCTCTTGAACATAGGTTAGATTTCCCTAGTTGTTCATATGTCAAGTAATTTAGAGTATAAATGATACTGTGCAAAGACTCTGTATTCTGTATGTTCCTTCAGAGAAGGAACTTTTTTGGGGGGAGGGTCTTAAGAGGCAGTTAATTTGGCAAACGTGAACTAAATTTTGACTTCTCTGTGGCAGGCGGCAGCTCCACTGATCCATTCAAAAAGTTAATATTGAATATGTACTGTGTGTCATGTACTGAAATAGGTGACTATGCTAAAAAATATAAGTAGATATGGACCCTAACCTAAAAAACCTGCAGTCTGGTTGACAGCCATAGAAAAGTGAAGAAATAAGTATGATAATTTCCCATATGTCATATGCGATAAGAACTAAGAGGCAGTGGGGTTACTGAGAAAGGAGTTGTGAAGCTGTTAAAATTCCATTTAAAAAATATTTTTGAAACAACTCAATTTTTCTGAGAACAGGAGGTAATTTATTTATTATTATAGTGATGAAGAAAGATTGGCTGATGAATGACTATTATACTGTCATCATTTTGTTAATTCTTTGAAGAAAAGGACATGTTTCAAAAGCACAGTATATTTTAAGGAAGCAACATTAAATGTTTAAATTCTTGACTGCCATACTAAACAGAAGGAATACTTTATTTTGGTAAGAAAAGATGATTTGATTAAATCTGAACACTTGACACAAATGATCATAAATTAGATAATATTAGACATTGCTGAAATAAAAAAGATCTATCTGTACTAAAGAAAGTCTCACTATTGGGAGAAAGAAATTTCAAAAACGTTTATACAAATGTATCTTAAATATCTGTAAGTTTCCTATGTCATGTATCTTAAGAATCTGTCAGTTTCTGATGTCAAAGAGGTTTTCCAATCCGTTTTGTATGTTATCTTACATACTTACATCTGTATAAATGAATGGGTAACATGAGGCTAGTTTTGTTTTGTAAAACCATATCTGCTATAGCAGTAACTTGAACCTTTTCCTTTTTTTTTTTTTCTGTTTTAACAGTGTATCCTATTCAGTCCATGTATCTGAAGATTACCCAGGTATGCTTTTCTTCTTTTCATTTTTATTACAAATAGTCATGTCATGATTCCTTTGAATATTTTCTTCATCTGGAGATGTAAAATGTATATGACTATATCTAGGGGTAAAGCATTGATAGGGGAAGACTTAAAGATATAGAAGAATTCTGCTGATTGCCTGTGAGGTACATGTCTCACTCTGAGGTGCAGTCTACAATCAAAATAGTTTCCCAATGAAAAGTAGTTTACTTGAGCCCAGTTCATATGATAGCTCCAGCCTAAATATTTACATCATTACAATTAAAGATCTCTAACCTGGTTGAGCTATTGGTTTTAGAACATTATTTAGCTTTTCATAATGTAAAAATAGTAAGTAAAAATAACAACTATAATAATAGCTAAAAATAACACAGCTAAATATAAATAGGTCTTTTTTTTTCATTTCTCTAAGTATAAACAATTCTCACAACAATCCTATGAGATTGTTACTATGATATCTCCATTTTACGGCGGAATGATGACAATGCTAGTAAGAGAAGGAGCTGGGATTTGAACTCAATAATCCAGAGCCTGTGGACTGTACAACTGGACTATACTAGGCTTTGTGCATATTCACAGCTGTCCTCTCTCTGTGCCCTGAAATATATTACCAGGTCCACAAACACTTGGCCGTAGAGTACAGAATATAAGATCACTGCAGACTGGTTTTTCTGTAAATTAAACAAGTATTTTTCTTCTAGGTCATGGTCAGTCATATTCTCTAGACTCACTGTAATCACATCAGAGCCCAAGATGTATAAGCTGACATTTAAGTCATGATAATTTGAAGACATCAACAAGATGTTTCGCTTTAGTATTTTCCTCAGAAATGACAGCTGTAATTTTATCTTGATTAAGAGCACAAGCACTGTAGACTTAGTAGAGATCACATATGACTTGATTAGCGTACCACAGTGAGAGGGTATAAAGTGAGAATCTATTGTTTATTGTATTCTGTGGCAAAGAATAGCAAATTTTAACTGCCTGTATTTCACACACACACGTGCATTTTTCACTCCAGTGTTGCTTAATAAAATCAGATGGTTACCAGACTAACTGTTGTGACCTGTCAGGGTCATAAATTGAAATCATAATTCCAATTCCTATTCAAATTTAGCTATTTTATTTACATCCTCTGCATAATTGGGATCATGTTTTTCTGTATAAAATGACTAGATTGATATAAGTAACTTTGATTATATATATTTTGAGTATTTTAAAAAAAATTAATTCCTAATGTGGTATAGGATATTGTAAAACATTTCTTAACATTTAAGCTAAGCATTTCCTGGGGCATTCCATTTGCATTTTGAATTTTAATCTTTTTATAAGATCAAGTGTTACCTTTTAAAGCAATTTTCTAATCATAAACTGCCTTACCTTTATTTTGGTATGATTTCCATATGTTGTAAGCATAGTATTTTATAAAACCGTTGTACATTTTTACAAGAGGAGTCATTTATTAAAGTTATACTTATTTTTAAATAGAAGTGTAAAAAGTATTCTAGGCAGATTTTATTGGAAGAATCAAGACAAAATATATTTATAAAAAATATTTTTTGTAGATGATTTTACAAACAGCTCTCTCATTTATTATGCTAGAATATGTTTTCAATGCTGAATGTTTGCCAAGTACGTTAGGAAAATAAAAGCCCCACTATTGTAATTATTGTGCTTCTCAACTGAGGCAGCTCTAGAGATGTCAGCCAGGAGAAGTGCAGGACTTTTAAGTCAAGATGATAGAAATAATGCCACAAATCAAAGGTCGACTTAAAGACAGTGAATTATTCTGTAGCATAGGAAATAGGGTAAAAAATGCCTTTAATAAATCAAGTGAACCAAATGTTTAGCTCCCTCTTGTGGCGAAGAGGTGTTACTCTGACTTTTTCTTGCCATCCTAGGGTCCCACTTAGAAATACAATACAGAAGAATTAAAATTTAAAAATAAAGCATTGGTTATCATTTGTGCTTTTTAAAATTAAATCCCCTTCTTGGAGCGGTTCGTAGTGAATTTCCAATATAATTTTATTTCTTAAAAGAAAAGGAGTATAAATAAAGCACGAGGATGGGAGAGATACATATAGTCTGGGGTAGAATTTTGAATTGGTTGGCCCTGTATGTTAAGTATTTCCATATACATAATTGAATTGATTCTAAATGCCAGTCTGTGTAGAGACAGAACAGGGGCTGTCATGACATTTTATACTTGAAGAAATGTCCTAATAGAGGTCAAATAGTATTTCCCAAGGATATGTTTGGTGGTAAAACCCAAATTTATAATTCAGATCTAATTCCTGTCACTTCTGGAGAAGAATTGGTGGTAGTATTTCTATGGAGCTTTTTTTAAAGTGAATGTTGCTATGATATTATCTTCCCAATTATTAAATTTTAATCTATATTCATTTGTACCGAGTTCAGTTGATATGTTTGATTTCTCAGATAGATAATATTATATAAAAATTATGTTTGCTCTCCCATTTCAATATTCATACCTGTGTTTTTTCTACTTTTGCACTGGTTAGAACTTCCAGAATAATTTTTAAAAATAGTTGTAAAAGCTGGCAGCTTCGTTTCTTTTCTCAAAATTAGTGAGCATGCTTCCAGTTGCTTTCAGAAAAGAAAATATTATTCTCATTTACCAAACTGTTTTTTTTTTTTAAGTATAAGTATTAAATCTTTATCAAATTTTTGTTTGGCATCTATTGGGGTACCATATATATGCTTTCTCCTTTAAACAGCGGGGTGACAAGGTATTAGCAGATACCTTAATGTGGATCTAAAAGATTTATACACATCATATACTTTGTTATTAAAGTATTCAAATTACTGCAAGAATTAAACCATTCTTTGACATTTGCTAAAACTTGCGAGCAAATTTTTCTGAGCCTTATATCTTTTCAAGGATGGTTCCAGAGCAGTTGTCATATTTTTCTTCCATGATTATTGTCCTGTTCTATTTTATATTTCTTATTCATTTTTTAACATGTCTTTGTGAAAGCTCACTATGTTGGTGAAATGTCCAGTATTTTTTAGCAAATTTTTTTTATAGTATTCAATCTATAAATCTAAAAGTTTTCTGCATCTCTGTGGTTATTTCTCCTTTCCCATTTCTATTGCTTTATATTTGTTATTATCTTTTCTCCCCTTTGATTTATTTTTCCCAAAAAGTTGGCCTGTGTTAAAAATTCTTTCTCTTTTATGTTTTTAATTTCAAAATGCACTAACCTTGATAATACTTTTATTCATTCCTTTTACTAATTTTACTCGGGCATTTTTTTTCCCTACTTTTCCTGGATTATATGGTTCAATGATTAGCTCATCATCTAAGTTTGAAAATAGGGAATTTTCCTTGCCCTATGGAAATGTTATCAGCATAATCTTCCAAATTTAGCACTTTACCATATTTATTTTTTTAGAATCTGATTTGTCATTTTATAACTTTAATCTCTTAATTAACCTGTGCCATCTATTGAAACTCATCGTAGTGTGCGTGTGTGTGTGTGTGTGTGTGAAAATTTAGGGGGTCTTTATTGAGTTTGAGGTATACAAAATAACATGTATATAAATGAAATACTAAATAATATGCTTGCTCTTCAAAATAAAGTGAATAAATAGAGCAGCCTTCAGGTTTACTTGTACTTCTGTATGGAGTTTATACTGTAGACAGTTTGTTATTTTGTAAAGGTAGGTATATTATAAGTCATAGATAATTGGCTTTGCCATAACAGAACAGCAGAATTCTTTCTCATCACTTCCCACCTTTAATTAGGAGGCTTACTACTGATGAGTGTGAATTTTCTCATCACTTTTATGTGTTCTATAGCTACCGCAATTGTCAAGTGACAATATTTTGATATTAAAAAATATAGCAAAGCATTGATATTTTGGATTCAGAAAGTTTTACCACTTACTAGCTGTAATATGACTTAAATAATTTGAGCAAGTTACTTCATTTCTGTAAGCCTTGGTTTCCTCATCTTTAAAATAAGGAAAATAATTGATTGGCTTGGGGGTTAATCTGAATATTACATATAACATTCAGGGAAAATATGCATGTTATAAAACCAATATTATTATTTATATTTATAATTATTTCTCTTAAGTTACATAGTAATGAATAATGGAGTGACTTTGCTTAAATTACGTTGCATTCGAAATAGAATAAAAGCAGTATTTTAAGAGATGCTTTTCTGTAGCTCTCTACTCATCTCTCCTCGGTTGTTTACAAAAGTTCCAGTAATGCTGTATAGTCTGGTAGGGAAGGGAAGAGAAAATATTTATCCTGTTAACAGCCTTTAACAAAGATATATAGGTCCTCAGCAAAACTTACACTTTAAAGAACCTAACTGTTCTCAGAAGTTGTAAGAAAAACAGTTGGCAGCTCTAGAGTCAAGTGAGAGAATTACAGTGAAGGAATTTGAGTTTCAAAACATTCTGTTCTGTCACTGACTCATTTCGTTACCTTAAATGCATTCCTTACCCTTTTTATGTCCTACTTTTCCATGTCTAAACAAAGGTGATATTATTATTACAGATGTCAAAATAGTTTGTGGAAGATTTGAAATAATTATTTAAACAACAACAGAAGAAAGCATAGACTCCATTCACACAGCTGGGATGATCCTCAAAGACCCTCAGAAAACTTCTTCATTTTGCAACTAAACAGACTGTGGTGTGGGTGTTTAATGGGATCAGCAGCTGGCCGGTAGCAGGGTCTAGAGTTGAGGTGCTTTGTCAGCTCTCCTCCGTTATTGTTTTTGACTTGGGTGTAATCTGACCTTTTACATCGTAAAGGTGATTTAATAGATCGTCATAAAAACTAAAAACATTTTGATTTGGGTAAATTAAGCCAAAAACAGAAATTAAAAGAATTGTAATGCGTAAATACTAATCAAAATACAAACTGATAGAAAATCTCTTGGAAAATGATATGTTTAAATACGTCATCCTGTCTTTCTGCATTATGCAACATGTATTACCAAATTATATCTCTTGAATCAAATCTCGCTGCCTTCCAGGGTCGACACTTTCCATAAGCCATTTGATTCTTTAAATAGAGCTATTTATTCCCCCGTTTTCTTAAACAGAAAGTTCTCATTTGCTTGCCTTTTGTCGTTTCATAAAATTCTTCTCAATCCATGACACCAAGATATTGCATGTTCCTGTGTTTGCTTTATGAATATTTGCAGATATTCCTTTGGGTTGGTGGTCAGCTGTTACTTCTGTTGCTTAGTGTTCCCCTTTAATACTCCACAAATTTTTCTCCATAAGTTTGCTTCAAGGAATCCGTCGTGCATAGGGAAAACCTAATTAAGTTGATTCAGTAGCAAATAACTTTGAATCAGTAAGATTCTCACTGAGGGTTTAAGAAATTTAAAAACTGGTTTTAACAGAGGACTTTTTGATCCTTACCTGAAAGTGTAAGGTTACTGACAGAAGAGACCCCAGATAAGCGGTCTCAACTAACATGAGACAAAAGTTAAACAGATTTATATGAAATCTGTTTCTTAATCTGTGGTCTCACTTGATAAACACAAAAATCTCACACCCTCCTTGATGCTACTTGAAAACAAAATAAGGCAAACCTGGTAATTAAAACAAATCGAAGTAATGAGGCAACCCTGTTTTATTTCAAATCTAATCCATACTTGTCTCCTCTCACCTTCCTGAATGTCTCTGAAAACCTTATGTCTTTCGAGAATCTTGTGTGGCTACATATGCTGTGAATACATATCACTGTCATTTACTCACTACTCAAGGTCTAAAAACAGTATGGATGTTCCTTTAGAAATAAAGTAATGCTTTAGATTTCTATCAGTTAAAAATCATATTCTCACTGGACTGACACAATATTATGAAAACTCGGCTCAAGATTTTTTATTGTGTATTTAGTCACTCATCAACACTCATTTCCCTGAACAGAAATTGATAACAGGCTTCTATTACGTGTCGGGAATATTTTATACTTTTATTTTTATATTTGTATTTTTTATATTTTATACATCATTGATGAGTGTATTATTGGACCATTTAATGAATTGGTGAAGTATTTGTCAAATAGTTGTCTCACAGATGCCCTGTAATCATCAATGAGCAAAATAGAATAAACAGCTGTGTTATGTTATATTACCATACACTTGAAGATCAGTATTTATCGGGGAAGAATCCTAAATTTATAAAAATGTTTTTTTCCAGAGTAAACAGATGATGCATAAGCAACTTAAAGTGTTCTATGCATTCGGCTTGTGTAGATGACTTAGATAAAATTAATTCGTGGAAGAAGAATAATTGTGAGACTTTATATCAATTTAAATACATGTATTAGAGTTCTGTGGGAGATATGATTTACAACAAAGGCTGTAGCTCAGAGACTTGATGCTGGCTCTTTTTTGTGTCCCAGTGTTCTTGTTTAGCTTCCCCCTCCCCTAACTCATTCTGCTTCCTGTAGAAGATAGGGATGTTGGAAAGGATGCTGTTCAGTGAGGTGGGACAGCTAGTTGCATCCAGCCGATTCATTGCCACATGGGGTGTTACAAATGTATTTGCGTTGTGTCTATTCCAAAGTCTCTATTTCTCTAGGAGATGCAGACATTTTTCAAGAGGCCCTTTATAATTAGTTCACACATAAACTTGCAATTTACTTCATTTTTTCTGACAGTAATCAGAACAGCAGTGTGTGCTCCATCAGTGTTAGAATTGATATAGAATTAACTTTATATTTTTATAAAGCATGTATTTTTTCGAGGTATTTGTCTTTAATTGTCCATATTTCTTTGCAGATAACACCTATGTGTCAAGTTCAGAAAATGATGAAGATGTATTAGTTACTACAGAGCCAATTCCAGTAATTTTTCATCGAATAGCAACAGGTAGTAGGAATACACTATTTTTTATTCTAGGTTAATATTTTTTTGCTTGTAGGTAGCTTTGTTGTTTGGTTTCTTTTAGCCTGTGTAACAGATATTAATCTTTAACAGATATAAATCTAGTTCTTCATACAAATTTTCTATCTAAAGTGCATTTATTTTTTAGCAGTTTCTTAAGTGCATAAATTTACCATGCTTGAAGAAGTCTTTTTAAAATGTATTATGTTGATATTTGCACTTATGAAAATATTTTCGTGCATAATGACACTGCTAGAGAAACAATATTTAAAAAGCATACTTAAGGCAGTCTAGAACCCATGAAATATATAATGAGAACTGAAAGAATTTGAATAGTGGTATTTTAGTTTGACCATATTTTTATGAGCAATGAAAAATCAGAATAGCTTATATACTATGTAACTCCCCAGCATAATATAATTTTAAAAATCCCTTAATTTCTTGCAAAAAAAGGGACTCACCTAAAGTGTTTTAATATTGAAATGTATGAATGTTTGATAAATAGTATACTGAAAACTAAAATGATGTTTTAATATAACTTTCAGAATTAAGAAAGACAAATGACATTAATTGTTGCTTATCCATAAAATCCAAATTACAGAAGGAAAATGGGGAGGTATGTAAATTATATTTTATGTTTCTTTAAAACAGTACAGATAATTTTAAAATTTACTGTGTATTTGTAGTTAATATCATAATTGTTGTTTAGGTTAAAATTGCACAGAGTGAATGAAGCTCAGTTTCATGGCTTATGGGGTTTATTGTATGAGAAGGGTAGTGGCCTAAAATTAACTCTGAGAAGGAAACTTCCTTTAAAATCATAGAGAGAAAGCCTGCTTTAAATCTAGAGTACATATAAAACCTTACTTAGTGTTGTACTATTCATTCTACTCTCCTTATCTGCACTGAAAATCACTGATGTAGAAATACTGTTGCTGAAACCAAAAACTGTTAGCATTGTATAAAACCCAAATTCCCCTTTCTGGGGTTTTTTTTTTTTTTTTTTTTAATTTTCCTTAAGAATTTGAAATTTAGTCTAGAAACTTAGGGATGATTACAAAGCATTGGTTTCATAGATTCTTGTGTCTAAAGGAGGCTACCTTTCTCCTAATTATTTTAACAGTGCCGGGAATAGGATTACCACCATTAGTTACTATAGATGAATTTCATCATTCGTGCTTTAGACACATAACAGATGTGGTTCAGTTAATTAGAAACTCAGACTTCAAGTTTAAGCATATTTAATTAAATATCCTTTTGAAATCTGAAATCAAAAACAATTTCAATATACTGGAAGTTCTCTTCATAATATAATCCATACTTATTTTCATAATTTGATTTTTATATTATTGGATTCAAAGTGTCTTTTCATATCATTGTACAGAGTAGGCAGTGGAAGAAATAGTCTGGGATAAATAATGCTGAGGAACTTCTTAATAAAAATTGCATCAGTATGAGCTTGTCAGATCTTTTATCAGAATAAAACCAAAGTTGTAATTGATTATACATAGTTTTTTATGTATACATCAAAAACTAAATTGTGTAACTCAGGATAAGCAAAATAGCATTTTTAAGAAATATGTACATAGAGTTTAATGAACCCACAAAACTGTCTCTTACTACCTTTTGTTTTTGGTTCCTATTACACCAAGAATGTTTTCACGTAAAATCCATGTGATATGAACAAGTCCTCCTGTTATGGCCACTTGATATACTGTCTTTTCAGAAAAAGGTAAACTGGTTTTTAAACATTGACATTGTCTTCTTACTATATCATTTTAAGGAGTCAAGACAAAATAGTACAGTGGAAGAAGATTCTGAAGGTGATAATGACTCTGAAGAATTCTATTATGGAGGACAGGTAAGCACACCAGGTCCTCCAAACATCCACGCTCGAAGTTAGTGATAGCCATCTACGTGTCCCGGTGGGAATCTGTGCTTCTGATCAGAGGGAGCTATGTGTTTGTTCATGGTTCTGTAACTAGGAAATGTGTATAATCTATTTGTTTCTCATATTCTACAAATTTTCAGAAGTTAAGGTTACTTTTGCAATTCTTTGACCGTAATCGTTTACATTGAAGTTGTCTTACTACTGTGTGATTTTGCACACAGCATTTCATTATGTTTTTGACTTTCTACATTTCTTAAGTGTATCGTGCTCAGTCAGCATTTTGAAATGATGACAGTTCTAATAAAAGCGTGCATCATTAGTTTCAAACAGATGATTAACCTTTATAAAACTTGATGGGCCCTAATTATTGAGCATCTCCATTATTTACATTCATTGTTTTCCTTTTCCTCTTGTACTAATGTAAAGTGTTTATTGAAAAGTTGTTATGAAGAAACATTGTAATTTATAGACATGAAAATGGCATAGCCACATGGGTATATATTTTTTGTTCTAGGATTATGTTAAAATTTTAAACGGAGCCATTAATTTTAGGATATAGCTATATAAGATGTCTTGTTCTGTTTCTGTAAACTTGATCAAATATGCTTTGTAACTTGGATGATATAAAGAGAAGATAATATGTTAAAAATGAGATCGTGCTTTAAAAAAGTACTTTAAAGCCAAAGTTTATTACATAAATGAATGCAAGTCAATTTATTCATTCAGAATCAAAAATCAGTAATTTGTCACCCAAGCATATGCAAGGTAGTAGAGTTAGGGACCTAAATAAAACTAGGTTTCTTCTCTCCAGCATGCCTTTCCAGCAATGGGATACTTTATCTAATGATTCTTTAACCAATGTAACATTTTAACATTATGCAAAGTAATTCTTCCAGTTTTGATTTGTGTTTTCACAGCTAATTCTTACAGAGAGGAAATAAATGCTTTTCTTCAGTCTAGCTAATCAGTCTAGAAGTTTTTTAGATTATCTGCCAGACACTTATTTCACTCCTCTTAACATTTGCATTTTCTTTGTATCAAAGCAATCTAATTTTGCTTTTTAAACATGATAAATTATTCTAGACATATGTGAACTTAAGAACTGACGTGAATATGTTGCCGAATTATCTATATTTTTTAATGAAGGTGACAAAGAAAATGTCCATGGCAGAACCTATGCGGTGACCTGTCCAAGAGATAGTTTGTTTTTTTGGTTCTTTTGATTCTCTTTACCCCTAAGTCACTGCTAAACCATCCCTTTTCACCAGGTGAACTATGACGGGGAACTGCACAAGCACCCACAGCTCGAAGCTGATTTGTCAGCAGTGAGAGAGATATATGGTCCACATGCAGTTTCTCTAAGGTAAATAAATACTTTTGGTGAATAAAAATTAACATTATTTGGTAAGTCATTGGGATTTTCTATTGGAGTTATTTAAGTGGAAATTTTCTTGAGCTTAATTATGTTTGAAAATATTTGAGAGATTCTGTTGTGTTTCTACTTATACAAAATGGCATATTTATGGCTATATTTGTGTGTGTGTGTGTGTGTGTGCATTAAAGAAATTAGTTATTTAGGAAAGGTAATTTGATAAAATATCAGTCTTAAGTAGTGTCACAATCAGTTCCTATAATAGATTTGGCCAGCTGGGCCCATGCTGTTATCATAAATCAAGAGCACATTCATGTGAACAATGAAAGTAAATAATGCATAATGACTGGTAACCAAATCACATTGTGATATGTCATCTGGCCCCTCAAAAACAGAAAGGGGAAAAAAAAGACATAAATTTGCCCAGTGTTTATTTGAATGATAATGTATTTCATTCTGCCTTTGCTTAATATATTATTTGGTGATAAATTTCCAGACCATTTTTTTATTACTTTTAATCATTCAGAAGACTCCACCATCCTTATTTACCTTTCTTTACCCTCCTAATTTAAGAGAAACCCTTTTCTGCCACCATACTAGTTACCTTCCATGATCTGATTATTTCAGATTCCTGTTCTTTGCCTCCTTGGAATTCCAGAATCCTCTCCCAACCTGACCTCTATTCCAGCCTTATACACCAAAGCCAGAATTTGTTGCCATCCCCAAATGTGCTATATTCCCTCTTGACATTGGACATTTGAACAGGCATTTCCCTTATCAAGCAATGTTTCACTCACAACCCCCATTGCTCTCTTTATTCAAGCCCCAGTCCAAAGGTCAGCTTTTCTTTGAGCCTTCTTTGAATCTCCAATGCAGATTAGTTATTCTGCCTCTTGGGCTCCCATCACATTTGGCTCTTACCTCATTTATCATACTTCCCTTGTCTTGTAATTATTGGTTTACTTCTTTCCTGCTAGACTGAATTCTGTGGATCCTGGGGCAGCACAGTTTGTGTGTGTGCACGCGCGTGCATTATTTTGTTTTGGTTTGGTTTTTAAGCACGCTTGTATTCTGGTATTTAGCATAGCACAAGGCATATATGAAATACGCTCTGGTGGATTCTTGTTTGTTTTCATCGGCAACATCTATGAAAGATGTTCCAATTACCTGGTTATTTAGATAATGTGAACATCTCTTTCCAATGGACATGTCCAGATTTGGAAAGAGCAAATAAGTACTTTTAGTTGGGAAGTACAACACAGCTCTAATTTATTTATAATTGCCAAAGTTTCGTTTTAACTGTGGAAATGGAAACTGACAGCCTCCTGCAGCCTAAATAAGCTGGGGCTGTATTCCTAAACCCTCCCTCCCACTCCTGGAGTTATATTAGGCTGCAATTGAGTGAGAGTGATTTGAATTATAATTGGAAAAGCAAATCTTTGCAATTTTCAAAGTTTCAGCAAATGAGCTGTGATCATTTCATTGTTGACCCCTGCTATGGCTCGAGGGTAGGAAATAAAGATATTCAATAAGTGGATAAATGAAGAAGGCATTAGTAACAATCAATAAATAGTCTAAAACAATGACTAATTTTTTAACTTTAGTTGAACTTTGCTTGAAAGCTTAAAACTTTAATTACAGAAATTTAACCTCCTTCTCCACTGGAATAAAAAAAGGCTGTAGGATATAATTAATCATACAATACAACATAGAATTCAACTTCTTTTCATTTGAAATATGTATTTTTGTTTAGAGGATTATATTAACACATGTTGATTGCTCTTATAGTTTAAGACTTTCTTTAAACACATACTTTCATGCTATCTAGGCCCCAATTATATTGTCACGTATATATGAGTTTTTTTGGTTTCATCAGCAAGCATTTATATTAGTATTTTACATATTAGTGAAATTATTGATAATTTATCAACTGTTGAAATTATATAAATATTTGGAATTTTATTTAAAGGAAATATCTAAAGCCATAAATGGTTTTGATTCTTTTTCTCCTTGCTTATTTCACTTATAAGTTTTGATCCAATTTAAATCTTAATGAATGCAAGCCATGTTCTTGCCTGCTCTAGATTTTCTCTAGCTACAGAGGATGTTTCCAGAATAAATAACCTCCCAGAGGTCTAATGATAGAAAGGTGAATCTCAGCAGGACTAGTTTGATTTACATAAAATAAATAAGAACGACTTTACTGTCTAGTCTCCAATACTGAGGACTGGACACATGGGAAAAGGAGTAGTTAGGCATAAGGTCTTAGAATCATCTGCCTTGCAAAGTTCTAAGTCTGTTGAAAACAGACTGTTCTAATTAGCTGTTCTTTTACTTAATTGAGGTTTATAAGAACTTAATGGAGTTTGAAGAACAAAAGTACCTCAATATGCATAATAGTCTATTCGGTGTCATTTTTTTAATGTGACATCTAATGAGAAAGGCAGCTAACCACATCTGAGTTCTCTGTAAGAGATGGAAATAACTGAGATTGCCTCAACTGAGGCAAAACCTTCTTAAAAGGTCGAAGAAGAATATATGAAAAACGACTGATGATAAATTTATTAAAGTAGATAATTTCAGCTCTACCTAGCCGTATCATCCAAAAGCAGAATACTGGGTGTATCGAACCGTACTTGTAAACGCTGATGACAATTTTGATTCATAAGCTCTTGTACAGGAAGTGGGTTAGGTCTCTTGGGGAATGTTATTAACCCTATGATTAGTCTGAATATGTCTCATCTTGAATCATGCAACAAAATGAGGATGCTTTATGCTTTATATTATAAATTTACTACTATAGTCAAGTATTTATAAAAAAAGAAAATTGATCTGTGCCATCTGAAAATTTGAGATTAACATCTGTAGAAGACTAAGGAATTACAAGTCAGAGAATTCTCATTTGGTCAGGAACTATATGATGATTCTGATCATTTGCTTGTGATGTTTCAAACTTCCACCTCATATAAAGTATTGTTTGCTATATGATCGTATCATCTTCCATTTTAAAATTGAAGCCATAGGAGTAATAGTCTATCCTTTTAATTGTGACTAATACATAATAGAGATTGGAATAGTTCAAGATTGTGCCTGTTTTATGTTTATATCACTTTTTGTGGATGGACAATCACAATAGGGCCTTTTGGAGCTGACATTTGGGAGGGCACGGTGAGGAGTTTTTAAGGTTTGAGAAGCCTATACTACTGTATTCAGACTCACCTCCCAAACATATAGCTCGAAAAAAAGAAAAAAGAAAAAAAGAAGGAGAGAGGGAAAGGAAAGGAAGGACAAATTTTTGCCACATAAACCGGGATGGACCATTTAATTTCTCCGGATTTCTAGGTTTTTATTTGTAGTGACCAGTAAAACTGTTTACAAATCTTCTAGTTCTCTTCTGGCACATGGTAGGATTGTGTTTCCCTTGCTGCTTTTCATGTTAGACATGGACACAGAACTAGTTCTGGTCAGTGAAATGTGAGCATGAGTGCTAATGTGTGAATTCCCGTACCGTCTGGACTCCGTCATTCTGGGCCCCTTAGTGAATGCAATGAGCAACATTTCAGCCCTCTCCCCTGAGTCCATAGTAATCATGTAGTGGGACTGAGATACAGATCCTGTTTTATTGTAAAACACGGAGATTTTGAAGATGTTTATTACTCCAATAAAGCTTAACCTGCACTGAAATAAATCATTTATCAAAAGATCTTGGTTTGGCTGTTGTAATGTTTTATCCAGCCTATTGTTTCTCTCAATTCTGCCTCCAGAACCTAAGAAAAAAGCAGTCCGACTCTGAAAACCAGCGGAAAGTGATGACAGGTGGCACACCAAAAAAATAATTAATAAATAAATAAAAATTAAAAATTAAAGAAGAAAAAGAAAGAAAGAAAGGAGAGAGTATTTTCCAAAAACACTGGTACATAATCTAGACCTAAGCTTCAGCATGTCAGATCCCTGATAGTCACCTCAACTCCAACACCTATATTATCCTCAAGCAAAACCAAGGATTTTTAAGCTAAGGGCAGAGTTGTAGCAACTGTTTATACTGAACCTCTTATACACTATTATTTTATCTGGGTTTTCTTTCTTTCTTGGATCTAATTTTTAAATTCCTCTGAGCCTTGTTTTCCTTTAGAGAAGTATATATCTGTCTTGGATACAGTCTTGCCGATGCTTTAATCTGCCAAGATTTCTGACTACTGAGTTTGCATATTTCTTGGCCCATTCACAAATATCTCTCCCACACTGAGCAAAAAACACATTGAGAAGGCATGCAGAGATAGACATGCAAGCTGTTGAGTTTCAGATGTCATAGGAAGACATGTTTCTTCACAAAATAAATCTCTTCTCAAAATATAGCTGACCAGTTGTTGAAGGCAGAAATAACTAAATAGTAATAGAGGTTTATTTCCCAACAACATTAGGTAGAATTTCATGTACGTGTGTGTATATGTATAATTTCCTTGACAGTTAAGAAGGGAAAGCTAAATGTATAAAATATATTTTTATAACCACACAATCACTGCTAATTTTGATCAGATAATATTATAAAATATCACAGTACTATCATGAATAGGCTATAGTTTTACATAGAAAAGAGGACCATTACAGATGGTCTAATATTAAATATATTGTGAGTATGTATGTCATGTCTCATTAACAAGGATGTTGACTTGGTTAATCCATTAAAAAACAGGAGACTAGATTGCCAAGAATTCTAACACAAAGTGCTCTCAAAAATACATGTTCATAGAAAAATATATTTCATATATGTTCTTAAATAAACGGTCATATGTAAATATCAAAAAAAAAAAAAAATCAAACGGCCAAATTTCAGGAAATGTTAATTCAAAAAAGTAGCTGAGATGTCTGGAAAGAAATTTATGGACAATGTCCTTTCAAACCCTATCTTTCAGAGTGAAATAACTGCATTAGATCATTTCTGTGTTGTTTTCCTTATCCTAAAACAGTGTTCAGGTTCAATTTGATGTGATCTCTTAACAGTGCATAATACAGGCAGTGCAGGAAATTATTTTGAATTATTATAAACCCAATACAGCATTCGGTACACAATCAGATATCTAACTTCACAATTCAAGTAGCATTCATATTTGAAGCATTTGCCTTGATTCTGCATTTGCTGTTCATGAGATTGGGGCTACTGAAAGTTATTCAGATATAGAAGCAATCCTGATGACTGGGTCACTGCATCTGGACAGACTGTAATCACACTTTCTGTAATCTTGCAGTGGGAAACATGAAATTACTGGCATTATATAAAAAGGGCATCACAACGGAAATTGGTTTGCATATGCAGAGCATTGTGAATTCTTTGAAGTGTGGCATAAAAACAAAAAGTGTAACTATTTACAGATCTACACCTGCAAATCCAATTAATTGCAAATCTTTAATGCCTCTGCCTCCTTAAAATTCTATATTTGTGCTTTGCTGTGGTGGAGAAGAGCACTTGGAACCCTTTATTTCCTTTTTTTTTCCTTTGAAAGAAATGGATAGTGTTAAAAATTTGGGGAGAATACTAACTTTTAACCAAAAAATGTTGAAGAAATTATGTGAATACTTAAAATTCACATACTAAAGTTTTTAAAAGAATGTATGTCACATTCTGATGCACAACGTGGTAAAATTCAATTAACATGGTCTGGAAATTTATTTATGAAGAAAACAATTGTGGATAAGGTTTTTTACTGATTTTTGTTACCTCTGATTTCTTTCTCTCTGCTTCTAAACATACCAAGCCTTGCCATTATAAATAAATCCAAATAAAGGTTATTCTTCCCTATAAAATTGGCAAAGATGGGTGAAAAAAATGGCTGATAATGATGAGGATATGGGAAATGGTGACTGTGGAAAATGGCTGGTATGGTGATGTATTGTTTTGACCTTTTAAAATAGTAATTAGACAAAATACATAGCTCAAGAGTCCAAAATGTAGTTATACCATTTATTTCACTCAGTAATTCTAGAAATTATTCTGTGAGAAGACAGATGCATGTAACTTTTTATCCAGAGCACTATTTATCAATATTTATAGTTTAAAAAAAGAATCAAAAGCCACCTAATGTTGGATTATGCAATTTTATTTATATAAATATAGCCATTTAAATTAAATGGTTTTGAAGAATATTTCACAGTATAGAAAAAACTCATATAGAAGGAGTGAAAGAACAGGACAAAAATCTTCAACATACCATATTATCCTTAATAAATTGTATATATTACATGAAATATTAATATACAAAAGAGACTGGACTGAGATATAAGCAAAAGAATTATCTCTGAGTAGTAATATTACAAGTTACTTTTTGTTCATTTTTCTCTTTCATATTTTATATAATGAGACTGTAATCAGAAAAAGTACATGTTTCTAGAAAATACATAACATATTTAAAAAATAAATTTTACCCACAATCTATAGTTAATATATAAGTACTCTTTTTACTTCTTTTGATTTTCCTGTTTCTATTTTATTTTAAAAAGGTATTTTAGTTTCTATACTTTTTTGATAATCTCTTTGCTCTGTAAGTAGTGTATTTGGAACATTTCCCTGAGGACATGAAATATTTTTATATCAACTTTTTTGTTAATGAGTAATTTTTTAAAATCATAGCAGTGTGCTATAGTTTAAATATTTCCTTATTTAACATTCATTTACTTTCCAATTTCTGCTGTTAACATACATCTTTTCAGGTAAAAGTTCGCACATATTTGTTATAATTTTCTTGGGAATGGTTGTAGTCAAGGTCTCTTCACCCCACTGAAATGTCTTTTCAACATTATTAGTAATCTATACTTGTCATCACATTTAAAGGTGCTTTTCTTTTAACATGCCTAGCTATAGATATTTGATTTCTTGTATTTATGAATAATTTGCTAGTATTCAAGGTCAGCAAATTATGAACACTGGGCCATGGAGCCTGTTTTTGAACAGCCTATGGGCTGCAACTGGTGTTTGCTTTTTAAAAGGGTTTTGGAGGTGGGGCGAGGAGGAGTGGATGGGATAAAAGGGGTCAAATATGTAGTGACAGAAGGAAATAGGAAATCTAACTATGGGCCATGAACACACAATGCAATGTATATATAGGCCATATTGTTGAAACGTACGCCTGAAACTTACTGGATTTCGTTAACCACTATCACCATAATAAAAAATAAAATAAAAATAAATAAAAGTGTTTTGAATAAAAAGCAAAAAGGAATATGGGACAGATGCTCTATATTTCCTAAAAAGCCTAAAATATTTACTATCTTGACCTTTACAGGAATATTTACTGAATCCTGGACTAGCATGAAAGAAACGATTCATGTGCTTGGTCTTTATCTTAGTTTCTATATAATTTTATAACTAAATTGGCTATTTTTATATCTAAAATTGCATAAGGTTGTAAAGGTTCTTATTCTTTATGGATAACATATGTTTTGATGTATATGCAATTTTAAAAATTAGTTTCTATATGAATGATTTTTATCTCTTTTTTTAGCCTTTAAAAATATTACCATGAAAGAATAAAAAGTACGATTTTGTACATAATGAAAATGTGTTCAGTGTTTTAATATATTTTTAAGGGGAGAAGGGAGAAAGCATAGAGGCTAAGTTATTATATTCTATTATGTTGCATTATTTAGTCATAGATATCAAAAAGCAAAAAGACTCTCTAGATTCCTTTATCTATCAAAGTATATAAAACCATTTAATCATTAAAAATGTATTTTCTGAACTCTATAAAAGTGCCATGATTTTGTACTATATTAACATTACTTGAATATACATATGATACACAATAATTTTCATTGAGTGCTTCCTATGTGCCAGATACTGTACAGTTTTTAAGTTGGACATGAATTCAACGTCTGACTTCACTCACTTCTTACCTGCCCTTTGGCAACTTGTTTCACTTCCCTAAAGTTTTTCTCATTTGCAAATGAGGATAGTAATAGTATTCTTGTTGTTACACTATGATCAGGACCTAATGAGATCATGTGTTAATGTTTGACCTGATGTCTAACACAAAGTGAAAGTATATTGAATTTTGAACTGATAAAATGCTTACATAAATAAGTAGAACATACATATACAAATCCCAGCTCTGCTACAGAGTGATATGATGAGTGACTTATTTTATTACTTTGGTCCACGGTTAATGCATATATAAATTGGAGTGGTAGTAGTTCTTTTAGTGCATTCTGATCACATTTATGTAAAATCTCGAGAACAATTTCTGGCATATAAGTGCTTAATAAATATTAGCAGTTAACTTTTATCATTTCTCTTTTTTCTATAGTTTTCTTTCTCACTAGGATAGCATTTGTAACTTCATAATTTTATTAAAATATCAAAAATAGAGATGCATGTATATGGAGAATATAAAAACTTGTTTTTATGATGTTTTGTTGACTTTAAGAAAATATTCTGGTTTTTGGCACTACCTGGACTGGAGAAAAGTTTGTCTTCGTAGTGTCTTCATGTGGAAAATAACCGTTGTTACTTGTTTTAATTTTTGATATGTCAGACTTACAGAGCTGCCTATGAAAAAACAGTGACATTTAAGTGGCAGAGTACCTCAAGCAGTTTTAGAACCATCGTTGTCTATCTAACACGGAATGAAAATTCTTGGACGCATTATCGAGGCAATAAATTACACCCACTGCCCCTAGAAGCAGCTCTTCATCCTCAGTGAGCACAATGAAAATGAAGCTGTCACCTGCGAAGACTATTTAATTTGCCACAGAGAACTGAGGATGTTTGAAACTGTGAACCAGACAACTCTTGAATTTATGCATTCATATGCATATATGTAAAGATGGAAAGATGTCTGTGTGGTATAAATAGATCACAGAAGACGACAGTCCAACTAGATCAAGTTAATTCATGTTCTCAGTCATTTCTGAGCTGTCTGTGGAAATCAGGGATGAGAATTAGTGATTACATTTTTAATTTAAAATAACCCAGGAAAATGAAAAAAATGTTAATCTTTGCTTTCAGGGAATATGGAGCCATCGATGATGTAGATATTGATCTGCATATTGATGTTAGCTTTCTTGATGTAAGTATCAACTTATGCAATACGATTGATATATTTAAAAAACATTTATTTTTATTCTCAGAAGAAATTTAAGTTTATTTCTCTTGTAATACTATTAGTAACATGACTTTTTCAGAATGATTTATGAAGAAATGCTATGATTGGTTGAAAAATCAGAGATTTTATATATATAAAATACATATATTTGTGTTGGTTCTTTTAATACATATGCTGAAATTTATGGGCTCTTAGTATATTACTTCATTATTTCTTAAGTTTTCATTTTAATTTTCTATGTAGAAGGCAAAAATTAAGAATACTTTGGCTTTTCACAAACCAGTAGGTTTTGAGATAATTTATAGGCCTTAATGATTTATGCATTTCTTCAAAATAAGTTAAAAAATATATGTATTTTTTTAATTTTGGAAAAGCACATCAAGAACTCTAAAAGCACATCAATGACTAATTTATCTTTAAAATATATTTGCACAGGAGGAGATTGCTGTGGCTTGGGAAGTGATTCGAACAGAACCTATAATTGTCCGACTACACTGTTCACTCACACAGTATTTAAATGGTCCAGGTTAGTTTTATTTCTCTATTATTTTGAATATTAACTAATTGTGCATTGTACATTAGCAAAATGACTGTTCATTTGGTAATTCTGAGCATAATTGCAGCTTTCTTGATAATAATATTTAAATATACTTGCATCCTAATTAAGATGATTTATCGCCAATATAACTTCTAGAAACTGAAACATTTAACATTTAGTTGTATGGATTTCAAAAGTTGACAAATTGCTTTGAAACAAACACAGTAAAGTCTAAAAGAGAGCTTTGCATGTAGTAGAAGCTCAGTAAGTATATTTTAGGTTGCCCTATGTCTCTGATTCTGAGATTTAATTTTAATGTTTGTTTCTTTCACTTTTGATTACTGATGAATTTAGTCTAAGTGTAACATAGACTAAATTCCTGTTTTTGACATTAGAGATCATAATAATATTTTTGTTTTCCAATAACTTAAGGGATGATTTTTCTATATCTCAACTGATAGCTATTCACAACAAAAGATCCTATTATAAATCTTTCCAAGACTTACTGGATTAAATCTGTTTTTCCTGCCTACTAACATGCACATGCGTGCATGCACATGTGTGCACGCGCGCGCGCACGCACACACACACACACCCACACACACCTGTATCTGCTCATATTGTTCCATATATTGCATAACAAACCACTCCATAATGTAATGGCTTAAAATAACATACCTCTCCCCATTCTTTGGACTCAACTGGGCAGCTCTTGCTTGGAGTCTCCCATGCTTTTGGAGTTAGGTAGATTGTTGATGAGGCTTATGTCATTAAAGGCTCCACTAGGTTGGATGGTCATGATGCTAGACTTTCAGATGGCTAGCATTGATGCAGGCGTCATCTCAGAGCTTGGCTGGGGCTCTTGACTAGAATGTGTACCTTACACAGACTTCTTCATGTGGTTTTAGTATTTCGTAGCAAAGTCTAAAAGCAAGTTTTCCAACAGATAGGATGTAATGCTGACTGGACAAAGGATCTGTGAATCTTCCACTGTATTCTGTTGATCACAGTACTTGAAGAACCCACCCAGAATCAAAGAACGGGGACATAGATGGCACCTCTTGGGGTTGCGGCCATCTTTAATCTGCCATGCATACTTTACTGTGGTCGCTACACATTTTCTTTAGTATTAAGAAACTTAGATCTACAGTTAGTTTCTACCTAAGAAAAATAGCTGTTCTTTCAAGTTTATGAAACATGAGAAAATCTCTCATTTTGAAAATGTTTATTGTCACCTCTTTTCCATCTTTGTTTAATGTATTCTACTTAAATAATCAATTCTTAATACAAATAACATAGTAGTGACTGATGTGATTTAGTGCTGGACAAAGACAAATAGATGTTACATATTTTTTATTTTGATTATTTTAAATATATAGAAATGTAATAAAGAAGAAAAATAATTATAATCCTGTACTGAGAAGACTAAATAGTTTGGTGTCTCAGTTTTCTATACATACACGGTCTATTTTCATAAAGTTGGCATTGAATTGATAAATAGTTATGTACATTAATGTTAGGTCATGAGACTGTCCTCATCATTAAATTTTTAAAAATAGAATGATTTGTAATATCTATGTAGTATTCCAGCCTATAGGTCTTATGGTCTTGCTGTTTCCCCACATATTCTGCTGTATAATATTTTTCTTTCTTTAATGATTTGAAATGTGCTCATTTTATTTTATTCTTGTAGTGATTAAAAGAAAAAGGCTTTATGTCAGAACTTTTTAATTTATTGGGGTTAGGAACAAAATTGGGTCAGTTCGTTCTACTCCCCCCAACTCCATCTGTGTGAGATGAGAATGTGGCATGCTTTTATGTAATCTTACCACTGTTACTCATTTTTTAATATAATCTTCAACTTTAGGTAGATTTTCCTTCACAATATCTCTTTAAAGATTTGTTATAATTGCATGTTTTTATGAATATAGTAACAATAATATTTTAATTTGTATTTAGATGATTTTATTATTCAATATCACTTATTTAGTATCATAACTCATCCATAATTTAATTCTTTTTTTACTTCTATTAGCTTATTTACATTTTTAATAGTTTGTAAACTAAAGAAACATGAGGGTCATGCTTTGTCTTTTCATACCTAAGAAGCATGAGAGTTATGCTTTTTCGTTTTATACCTGAGAATGACTCCTTTGTTTTGTGAACAAGACAAACTTGACCAAGTATATAAATTTATGGAGTAATAACTGCTCCTCCCAAAAAGGCAAAAATTCTTTAGTGAAAACTTATGCTAGCTTATGTTGAAGTTTTTTAATTTTTTTTTTTTTTTTTGTATAAATCTACTTTGTGTTTGTTAAGTGTATGTATTGGGCTATTTTTTCTCTTTCTCTGTTATATTCATTTATATATTTATTTTTGATTGGTGTTAATTCCCCCAAAACAACTTCTATGTAATTATTTTATTGTTCCTTTATCTGCTCACTCTGACAGATGTAGATTAGATCTAATACCTCTGTCCTTCATGTTGTTTATCATTTCTCTTAGTCTTTCATCCTTCACCTCTGAGTATTTTATAATGTTTTCCCTTTTGTCTTCTCCATTAAGTGAATTTTTTTCCTGATTCGGTCTTTCACATCTCCCTTCTGTTTTTAATTGGACTGCAATTTTTACTGAAACCGTACTATTTCCTCTTTACCATCAGTTGCTCTCATTTTATTTATACAATGTTATTTTGAATTTTGTTGTGAATCACTAATCGTCCAAGATTTATAATTTTAATTCCTATAGTTGGAGTTTAGTTTTCTCAGTATTCGAGCGGGAGTTGAAATGCACTCCTTTCAGAAATTAGTGTGATTTGTGTATGATTTCTTATGTTAGGAAAATGGAACATAGAGAATTCCACATTTACTCTGCTCTAGATTCATTAGTTCTAAGATCTGACCTCTGAAGTAGGGTGGGTTGTGAACTTTCTTGGTGCCACACCCGACACCCTTGGACCCCTTGTAGCAGCACTGTGCTCCTATCCCCAGCTTCTGAATGCTTTGTTGCCAACAGCTCACACTGGGACCCTAGAGCTTAGACATCAGACACATTAGAGCTTCCTTTTTCCTGGAGAGAGCAGGTAAGTACTTGGGAGTTCTCCGTGGTGTGACTGGTGTGGGAGTACTGTGGCTCAGCTACATTGCCTCAAGACTGGACAGACTTTGTGGTGTAAGTTATGCTCCACGGTTACCCACAGAATCAGTCTGAAGCTTAAACTTCACTCAGATTGGTACCCTTACTCTTCCTCTTTTTCTGTCTTTCTCCCTGCTTCACATCTCCTATTGGTTTCTCCTGGGAGCAATTCCATAGTACATTATTTGCCCCCAAATCTTCACTCAGGGTCTGTTTCTAGGAGAACCTGGCCTTAGATTGTGGATCTGGGGGCAAGAGAGAAGTCAGCATCTGCTTCAGGAGGAGGCCCTGACAGGCCAACCAGCCCTTTATGAAACTGCCCTGTGGCAAACTCTGCTTGGTGGCTCACCTGCCCCTTTATTTTAAGATGTGTTAATGGTGGTCAGCCTTTAGCTTCCAACTTTTTCATAGAATGGGGAATTTTGAGTCAGCCCTGGAGGGCCCCTTAGGATTGCTCTATTTGTAGCAAAATTCTCTGGAAGTATCTCACACAGGGATGGCATTATTTTAAGTTTCTCGTCCTTTTGCTGGTTTTCTCCCATTTTCATGATGCACTGGTTGCAATGAGGCTCGTTCTGGACTTACTAGTAAATTTCCCCAAAGGTTATTTTTTCTAAGAGAAAATTGGAGGGAAATATATGATTTAAAATGGGCAGTAATATAAAATATGTGACAAGAACTAGAGACAGTGACACTAAAAAATAACATAATTTATTATTCCAGAAAAAATAATTAGGTTTTATCCCAGTTTATGATTTGACTTATTGGAAACAAAAACGACCAGAAAGATTTTCTTGACTGTTTTACAATATGTCTTTGAAGTTATCAGCATTTATAGTAAAATTAACTTGCAGAAAGTGTATGACTAAACCAAGGTTTAGACTGACCTAGTTAACAGTTCTCTTTGAAAAACATTTATTCTTAGGTTTTGGAAATGTATGAATAATACATTTGAACTATAATATTCGGCTAGTGCTAAGCTGGCAATAATATATCTGTGCGTGAAAAGGAATGATAAGAATTGAAGAAATTCACCTTCTTACCCACTTTGAAATTAAAGATAAGGGTTATTTTCATTGTACACGGGGAAATATACTTTAGATAAAAGGACACAATTGTTATAATTCTTAAGATATATTTTTTTAAGAATTGCTGGTATATAAGTCTAGTTTCTGATCTCAGAGAGGGCTGCTTTTAGTTTAAAGTGATCAACTGACATTATTAAAATGTTTTTTTGTGCAAATCATCTTAGTATTGATATCTCTACATTTACATGATCAGAGTATTAGAATAATTTCTGCATATCTTAAGCAGCCCTTATTGCCTTCCCAACCTAAATTATATGAGACAATAAAAAATTGAATAACTTTCATCTTTTTTAAAACATAAAAATATTTTACTAGTGTATTCTGTTAAGTTATTCCTCATTCTCTTGCCCCCAGAAACAAACCCTGTGTGCAATCTAATTGTTTGAGGTAAACGTCCAAATAAATTTAGAAAGAATAGACATTCTTATAATATTTACTTTTCCTAGAAAGGAACATTTGTTTGTAGTTTCCAGTTTTTTATATGTCAGTACACTTCTATGTTTTCTTGTTTGTTTGGGTTTTTTTTGTAATAGGTCACTGATTTTAGCCAAATTTATTCCTGAATACTTGTTTACTATTTGTTTAATAGGACTTTTATATAACAATATATATTCTGATTACTGGTTATCTATTACTTTTTAAAACAGTTTAAAAATTAATCTAAAACATTTTTAAATTTAAAGAAAAATTGCATAGGTAGTACTGAGTTCCCATACATTCTATATCCAGTTTCATTCATTTTTAACGTCTTATATGAATAAATTAAATACAATTGTAATAATCAAGTTCATCGATTTTAATAGTAACATGAGTTTTTCACTTGAATTTTTGAATATTTTTGGAAGTAACATATTATTAAGGTCTTTCAGTATATTCCAAAATTTGGGAGCATTCAGATTTTATACTCCTGATTAAATCAAAGTTTGTAACATTTTCTAGTCACAGTATCAATAAGTTATGGTCTTTGTAGTATTAATTTGCAAGAATAGTTTATATATTCTGGATAAATATTCGTGTCTATTACTATCTCTTCTCTCCCTCCCTATATATATCTTACACAATTTCCTCCAGTAAAGATTTCAGTTCTTTTAGAGTATTTTGGATTTTTCTACTTTTTTTTTTTAACCAGATCTCTTTTGTTTCTCTGCTTCCATCTTTCCAGTCACTTTTCCATCTGCCTGTGAAGATTGTGTCTTCTTAAATCTTCTTTGAGAGAGCACAGTGTGTTCTAATTTAGTCATCTTTTTTTTTCTTTTTTTTTAATAATTCCTCCGAGTTTTTAAGATATTAAGATTTTTTGTTCACTTTCGAATATCTATAGCCCTGGGTTTGGGACAGGTGGGATTGATGGGCACGGTATTCCTCACTCTCTGTGCAAGGTTTAGAATGTTTTTAGGAAAGGAACCGATTGGCGATACTAACACCAATTTTCTTTGATCAGCAGGGTGTTTGTATCAGGAGTAATGGCCCACACAGGGAGTGAGGCAATTGTGGTTACCAGTTTGGTTTACAGTGTGGAGCTTATGTGGTCTGAGAATGTCTTATTAAGACAATCTTTACTCTAATTATCTGTTATCCCAACCGTTAGTGTGAATGGCTGTGTCTGTGCTCCTGTGTAATGTCAGCCTTCTATTTGCATGTTAGCTTGCATCCCCTTTCTCCTAATTAAGACATCATTCCAGCAATTCTCCCTCTCCTTGTACTGTTCATGTCTCTTTCTCTTCTAGAAGATTGCCATCCGCCAAAAAAGATTTCTCTCATCTTTAAAATAAACCCCTCTTGACCTCAAAACACTCTCAGTTAGCACCCCAATACTCCACTTCCCATGATTGTTAAATTTCTTGACTAGAGTTGTCTCAGCTTTATTTTCTTTCCTTTTTTCTCCTCTTGAGTAGGCCACAGCCAGGTTCTGGACCCATAACTTCACACACATACTGCTCTTGACAGTGTCACCAGTGAGTTAAAAATCGCTTAATGACCACATAATCAGTTTTGAGTCCTCTCATCTTAACTGACTGAGCAGCATTTGATAAGTTGTTTACCCCACTCCTTGAGAAACTTTTGTGAATGCGTGTCCAGATCAGCAACATTCTAGAATCTCCATCCTCCTAGCCTCTTCTCTTCAGCCTTCTTCACTGAGCCTGTGGATGCTGCAGGGCTCAGGCTTAATCCTTAGACTTCTCTCCTCTAGTTATGCTCAGTGGTTCCTCATCCAGCCTCGTCGTGCCTTTAAATACGTCTTTATTCTGGCTACTCCTAATATATATATATATCTATCTTTAGCACATATACATATATATATATATATGTATGTATAGCATTCTGGTTTCTTACCTGTTTTTTTTTGTTTGTTTGTTTTTTTGTTTTTGCCTACCTCCTCCCATTAGGCTAAGGCTTCATGGGGGCAGGGATATGTCTGTGTGTATTTGTACCACGCTATCTGCAGTGGCTGGCACAGTGCACTCAGATACGCTGTAACACTGGTGAATTATGAGTGGTGAGTGACTTTTATGAGAGGCTATTAATTTCATAAACATCATAAGTTACTAACTTACAGAAATGCATATACCTTGTAAAAATAAGAAGCACATGATAGGGTGTACAGTAAATAGTAAGTCTCCTATGCTTTACTCTCATCTTGCATTGCTTTATTCTCCCCAAAAGGTGTGTATATATACAAGCATCTCTCTTCCACTTGAACAATAGTATACACACCGTTCTACATATTGCTGTTTACACTTAATATGTTTTTTGAAGATCATTCTTTATTTTTATACATATTATACATTTATATACATATACCTTAGTATATAACATATAATGATCAAGAATGATCTTAAACCTGTGTGTGTAAGGCATAAACAGCGATATATAGCACTATGCGTACACTATTTTTAAATGTGTATGTATATGTTACATATTACGTAATATGTAAATATATATAGAGAGATATAACATTTTTTATATGTATATACACACACACAGCTATATATATTACTTTTTTTTTTTCCTGGCTGATGGTTAATTTTCAACTCAACGTTTTAACTTTTTTATTCCTTTGCAGTGCCCACTGTGT
>NW_006436284.1:2238032-2281990 GCF_000325575.1 Pteropus alecto
AAGAATAGAATAAATTTCTCTTAAAGAGAACTGTGTTCCCATTTTGCTCATCATTTCTCCTCTCCTTCCATTTTTATTCAATAAGAGCTTTTAGAAATGAGCACCTCAGGAGAGGAATTCATTCTGATGCTAAATACTGCATCAATAATTTAGTTTGCAGAGCTCACTTTCAGGATTGGGCCAGGTTTCTTCCCTTCGCTCCCCCAGAATTCACTCTCCTCCCTCCAGGACCCTGCATGCCACCCGAGAACACTAACCTGTGGAGACACAAGTTCCTGTGTCTCTAATATGTCTGGCAGGAGGAAGCTGCATATGATGGGGGTACTTATTGTCTTTGATTCTTTCCTGTGGGTTCACCATGAGGTGACTAATCCTTCACCAAGCCTCTCTGTCTTACTCCAAGCCTTCGTGTGACTCTCTCTGCCTGAGTTCTAGTAACTGTTTCCTCTGCTTGTTCCTTGGTGCCTAGAAGTGGTAACAGTTTGGCAGCCACTGGCACTGGACTAACTGTACTGTCCCCTTTTCCCATACCTACGCCTTTGAAACTTTCCTTTTGTAAAGAAACCCTTTACTTTTGTTTGACCTTGACTAATACGTTGAGCCAATTTACCCTTTATAAACACGAAAGTACTGCAGTTGAACTGACTTTTAAAACATGGGAGCATACCTCAATTAGTCACCGTCAAAACAGAAACTCTAATAAATTCTATTATCAACATATCAGCTTTATGAATTTGTACTTATGGAAGTGTCCCAGGATTACTTAGTCTTCTGAGTATGCAAATTTTACTTCATTTTAAATTTATTAAGAGAGATCATTAGATAAATGTATACTTAAACACACGGTTTGGGCCCATCATAATAATGCAGTCTGCATGTTCACCTTTATTTTAATGACATTTAAGTGGACATCATACATTAGCCTTTACTGAGCAATGCCCTAAGAGACAATACTTTGAAACTTTTTTTATTTCATTTACAAAATAGAGGACTTACTGTGGTCATTTTGCCTGAGGTTATAAGTGTAGTAGAAAGCTTCTTGTGTGGTATCAAGGATTATACATATCACAGAGCCCTAGAATTCTCTCGATGAGTTTACACCGAGGTAGCAGTGCTCAAATGTGACATGTGTAGATTGCATTTGAAAGAAAAAACTCTTGCAAATCTCCAGTCTTGGGTTGAAATTGGTATAAGGTAAAAACTCTTAATACTTAGAATTCCATATTTCTGTAACTAAATTCAATTTACAACATACGTTTAGCACATATAATATGTTTACAACAGATTATATTATACAGTGTATTCTTTATAAGAATTCATAAAAGATGTTTTCTCAGTTTTCTGTGCAAGGATTTAGGTATGCCTTTCCAGTACAGTTGGTTTTATTATTTCAATCAGATTTTGTTTTCTGCATTGAGCCACTGTCTTATCAGTCTTGGAGCTAAGCATGGAGCCTGCCTCTGTGCTATGCCATCCAAGTTGGGTACCACCTCACCTTGGCACATCTTTTTTTTTTTCTTCTTATGATTTTTTTCCCATCACCCAACTTTCTCTCTAGTTTTTTAAAATTTTTATATTTAATAACTTTATTTTTTTTAAGAGCAATTTTAGGTTCACAGCAAAATTGAGAGGACAGTACAGAGACTTCTCATACATCCTATTATCAACATCACCCACCAGAGTGTGCATTTCTTACAATACATGAACCTACACTGACACATCATTATCGCCCCAAATCCGTAGTTCTACTTTATGTATTTTTGTAAGCCACTTAAAAACTTTTTTTTAAAGCAAAATGAGGCTGATTCAAACAAGACAATAATTATAAAAGCATAGAAGTCTAGGAATAAATAGCTTCCTACCCTTAATAGCTTCTGAGATTATCATTTGGACTCATAAAAGCAATGATGTGTACAATTCCACCCTTGAGAAATTAAGGAAAGCTATGAACTATCTTCACTGTTGAACTATCTTACAGAATATGTAACATATTTTATTAATATTTCCATCCAAACAATTAACATGTTTGAAAATTTATTTACTTCTAAGGTTAAATTTTAGTTATGTGGAAAGTGTGGTGATAAAGACTTGAACTTTTTTTAATGATCCTTGATAAATTTAAGTCTAATTATAGATATATGTTTATGTTTTCTTAATTAGAAATAGTTGGGTTTGGCTGCAATCCTCAAGGTCCCCCTTTAGTCTAAAATGATACGATTTTAAAAATCTGATCTCATCCTCACAATAAATCATAAGAGGGAACTGAAATATAAAGAGGTTATTTTCCAGAAACATACAGCAAGTTAAGAAGGCAAATTTAAAATCTAAGCCCTTTGTTATTGCTCAGGTTTGTTTTCAGCAAATAAGAAACATTAAACTTTTTCTGTGATTCTTATCTGTTTTATTTCTGGCAACACAACAGTCTTAATGACAGCAGCAGCAAATGCTTACACCGTGCTTATTATATGTCAAGCACTATTCTAAGCACTTTATGCACATTAACTTTCTTGATAGTTAAAACAACCCTATGAAGTAGGTACTGTGCTATCCACATTTCCTCAGTGATGAAACTGAGGCCCAGGAGATTAAGAAACTTGCTTAAGGTTACAGAGTGAGAAAGTGGTAGAGCCAGAATTTGACTGCAGATCAATACTTTTGGCCCAACCACTAATCTGCCTTTCATATAACCCTCAATCTCTCTTTGCCTTGTATAAGCTTTGGAATATATGTTCAGCACTGAATGAATATTGGGAGAATGTAAAGTCATTTAAAAAGGCCAGAGGAAAAATACTGACCTGAAAGAGATGTAAGGTAGTGATCGGCGTTATAGAGGGTATCTGTCATTCAAAGACTAAGTATATCACAGACCATGGATATAATCTTAAACTGTGTGCTGAATTTGCATAGATCAAACTTAAGTTGTTTTTAAAAGGGAAAAAAATATTGCAAATCTCCAGTATTGCCTTACATAAAATTAGGTATAAATTCTCCTATGTAGACTTTGCATTTATAAAACAAAATCCAAAATACAACTTAAGCTCAAATCAAAATAAAATACTCGAATGTCAAAGTGATACATGAATTTAATTTGGTGGATGATGTTATTCTGCCGATGCTGTTTCTCCACCAAAGTTTGAATATAACGCTGGCTGCTGTAGTGCATAGTTCTTTTGAAATCAGCGTGAAGAAAATCATAATGTTGCCCATCTGTGCTCCCTTTTCTCTATTCGAACCACCTTGGAGCCTTTGTTCATATAGCTGACTGTGATGTCGTCTGGTCTTCACTTGATGTGAATGTATAATTTACCTCGAAGTCTTTTTTCTCTTCTCCTTTCCTCAGCCAATGGCAATTGTAGTAATCCTTCTTGGTGCCAGCACAGCAGTAAGCGCAAGCACCGGTGTGAGCGTGGAACTCTCCTGGTGGTGGTTCTCTATTCTGAGGAGGTGGCTGTTATATCAAATGTGCTCTTATGCATATTTAAAATTAGCATTGAAATTAGGAATTAGAAATTAGGAATTACTGGTTCTCAATGTTGAAGTCACTCTTCAGAATGCTTAATGTATATGAAAGTGGAATAGTTTTAGCCGTTTTGACTTTCAAGGTTAGACAAACATATGCTGATTTTCTTAGGGAATGGTATGCAGAAATAACAATTTTTCATAGGAGGAAAAGAATCTTGATCTGCTTGGTACAAAGGGTGGTGTCACTGAGGATTTCAGGTTAGGGACAGGGGAAAAGGATGACTCTAATATTACTATTATGTTTAAATCTTGCTACAATCTTGGATGAAAAAAAAATCATCAAAAATCAAATGTAAAATAAAAATTATTTCCCTGTCCTGAGCTCTGAAGTGAATTTAGTACTAATTGGAATTATGCATCATTGATTGCAGTTTTACCCTTTACTTCTTCACAACCTCTCCAGCTAAAAAGACTTAAAATAATCCCGTATGTGAGAATTTCTTCTGAACTCACCTAAACTAGCAGGCAAAAGATTGAGGTAGTAAGTCTGAGGAGTATGCTTTCTGGTGATCTGAGTTAATTTGGTAAGACCTGAAGGATATTGAGAAATCATTATTGGCTTAGTGCTAAGACCCACACTTGTCTCTTTCGAATAACATGTTAACTAACATGTCAATCTGTATGTGATAATACAGGTGCAGTTGCTCTGCCATTTCATTGTCCAGGCTAATAGGTAGATTTTGTTGCCTTACCTCCCTCGTGAACATGTGCAATAATAAATAGCTACTTTCTGGGGATGTCTTGAGAATTAAAGAGAATATTTTATCCCCTGATATATTGTAAATTGTAAACAAATATTGGTACCATCTTTTTGTTCCAAAAGCAATCTGTGCTACAAATAACTGAAAAGAACGTGAAAAACAAGCAATGTTGATTTGATTTTTGAAAGGAAATCAAAATATTTAATTTATTGCACATATAATGTTTAATTGTAAAAGTTCCCGCCTACTTAAATATCAGCCTTAAGGGACCCTCCTCCCCGACACCTGAAAGATGGGATGCAGAAAAAATTTTGCAGCTTGAAACTCTTTTCAGAAAACAATGCTTTAAGTCCACAGCTGACATGCCAGAATTCTCTACCATGAAACGATGAGGTGATATAGACTTAGAAAATATTGAGATCAGGAATTACCAAATTCCTGCCTTATGAGAGTAACTAAAAATTTTTAGAGACACTCAAATTTTTTTAAAAATCCTATTTAAAGGTGAATGGGCTGTGCTGAAGATAAAATTTGTTGACTTCATATTTCTCCATAGAGTTAGTTTCACCTGGCTTAGTTTTACATGTATATATGCATTTTATTTTGTTTTCCTTTTCATGAAGAAAAATACGTAAGCAAATCAAGTAAAAAGAAATTGACTTGCTTATAACTTAATAAATAAAATTATAATTAATAACAGAAATTTTTCAAACTGCCTTTCTGGAACCAACAAAATATTTCAGATTTTTTTGGTCACTTCAGCCAAAGTCATTGATCTAAAGACTGTCTGTTTATAATCTTTATAAATCTCTTAATATCCTTATTCTTCTTTCAATTCTATCATTTATATTTTAATTATGTCAGTAATTTATTAAGAATAACAGTAAATTCATAAACATTTTCTGTATGATGCTTTCCAATATACAAAAACACAGTGTATGATTTTAAGTTAGGATCTCACTAAATACTTTGATATATGTGTTCTCTACATAATAAATACAGAAATCTCATATTAAATTACCTTGGAACTGATAACGAACTTACTTTTGCTTGACAGAATCATGCAGACATTTGTTACACAGCAGTGGAAACAGAGCAAAGAAAAATCCAATTGCCTGCACAATAAGAAGCTGTCAGAGAAGAAAGTGAAGTCTCCCCTGCATTTATTTTCTACCTTGCGCAGGTGGGTAAAAGACAACTTTGTGCTACTAAATTGTGCTACTGAATGCTGAGCTTGTGATAGCCCATTGTTATTCAGTTCAGAGCATCCTTGCTATAGTATGACATCCATTTATTTTCTTTGTGACTTCGGAGAACAGACTAAGTGACATACATTTCATCAAAAACATGGATATTAATTTCTGTGTTTAGAATTTTTACGCATTTCCTTAACATGAGTTATATTTACCCAAATTACATTCTTTGCTTCGAATCAGTTTTCTCTATCAAAGTTAGTTCCATGTAGGACTCTGGGATGAGTAGGAGTGGGAAATAAACCTGATAATCTTTTTTTGCTTTTCAGGAAAAATATAATTTAGTCCCTGTGATCATTCTGCACACTTTTGATTTCCATTTTAGCTGGATAGGCTATGTGAAATTAAGTTGGTATTTATGACACTGTTAAGTTGATTGAGCCTGACAAGTGTCCTCCATGGTCTGTTACAGTCCGGATTTACTCTGTGTTGTTGATCAATTTTGAAGGTCGCCAAGTTATCCTCCCCCTGGTTGTGGCAAAAGCAAATCCAAACTGAAATCTGAGCAAGATGGAATCTCCAAAACGCATAAGCTGCTGCGGAGGACTTGTTCCAGCACTGTCAAGACTGATGATGTGTGCGCCACTAAGTCGCACAGGACCTTTGGTCGCTCTCTGTCCAGCGACCCCAGGGCTGAGCAGGCAGTGACGACAATTAAGTCGCACAAACTCTTGACCCGTTCCTGCCCTCCAGCTGTCAAGCAAGAGGACTGCCTCACCCTCAAGTCTCATAAACTATTGACTCGATCTTGTTCTGGAGATCCACGCTGTGAGCACAACACCAACTTGAAGCCCCATAAACTGTTAAGCAGGTCTTACTCCAGTAATCTCAGAATGGAAGAATTATATGGCCTGAAAAATCACAAGTTGCTCAGCAAGGCTTACTCCAGTGCCCCCAAGTCATCCAAAACTGAGCTTTTCAAGGAACCTAACTCAGAGGGCAGGAGGCTCTCTCTTACCTCAGGGCTTATTGGTATCTTAACACCATCTTCATCTTCATCATCCCAGCCTGCTGTGCGTAAATGTTTTCATCTTGTGTTCTTAAATGTTAAGCTGACGTTGGGTAGAGGTTTTTCAGAGACTAGTAGAGATCTAGTAGAGGAAAAAGAAGCAAGATTATTTTTTGTTTTTAAAAATTTACTGGTGGTTTTTTCTTTGTTTGTTTTTGCATCCTAGACAGTTGCTACTGGTACTGTAAGTTCATTTTGATTCTGAAAAAATAAACGTAGCTTATTGATTTGAGGTCCTGTCCAAATTCCTGTCACATTAATAAATGCTACTAAAAATGTAAAGAAGTCAGTTGGATTCACAAAGCCTATCCTTTTAAGCAAGCTTGAATTTTAACGCTTTTTTAAGTAGGTTTATCTGATCTCTAATTTTCTCAGATAAGTAGTGGAGGAAAAAGTTTGTCTATTAATTAAGAGTAATGTCCTATCAGCTATATATATGAAAGAGGAAAACTTTGCTCATGGACACTGTTACTTGCAGAGAAAAGTCACATTTCCAGCTGTATCTCTCTGCCTTACTTAAAGCTGCTCTTGGTGTCTACTTTATAACACCAAAGTCACTTTCTCCTGAAGATGTTTATTTTGGAAGGGGCATGAGGCTGTGCGATGACTGTATTAAAGCTTAAGTCCTTTGGGTGGTATTTATCGGGAGTCAGTCTTTCACGAAATTTACCCCTAGAATGATCTACGTTATAGTCAGTTTCAGATAAAGAAACAGACCTATCTTCTTGTTAAAAAGTTTTGTTTGCTTTCAGTGTGTGTGTGTGTCTGTGTGTGTCTGCATTGGGGGAGAGGCATATTTAGCTCTTAACTATTAATGTGGATACACCTAGCAATAGATGAAATTGAAAAAAATAAGAAGATGCTGTTTTTAGAAAACTCTGTTTCTCTTGCATAGATTTATTTCTAAAATTAAATTGTAAATTATAGTATAAAATTTTATTTGTATTAAGAAAAGATATTTGAGTATATTGATAATTTTAGGTAGATATCTCTTAAAGTCCATTTCTTCCCAAAAGTAAGCATTAAGGGCATTAAGAAAATAATGCCAAAGAGTTACTCAGTAGAAAGTTTCTTGTGATAGTTATACCTAAGAAAGATAATCTCAGATATTCTGTAAAAGAAAATGTCTTCATGTCCTCCTGTATGGTTAAGCATAATATAATAGTTTAGTGTTGTATTTTCAGTAACTATCTAATATGTCCTTGGAGGAATAATTCTGATAGTAAAGTAAGATTGAAGTCCTCTAAATGAGGAGCTGGGAATTTTGACAATGAGTAATAGAGGAAATCAGTTTTTGTGATCATGTAAAGATGCCAATCACTTTTACTAGAAGATCAGAAATTAAGAATTTCATTTAGTTTAGACACAGATTGCAATAGTAGTGGCAGAAAGTGTTTGGAATACAGAAATTCTAAAATTTTGATGTCATTGTCAGTGATTTATCTCATAAAACAGGTGATCTTAGATCACATCTTCATTCACTATTTCACAAAGTAAAAGGCTATAATTTACATATTTTCCCAGTTAAAGAAAATTATCTTGTTCTTTTACTTTGCTTTTTTATAGCCAAATGGTGCCAAATGCATTCCAATACGAGACCGTGGCTTCCTAGTGCAGGTATGAGCCAAGACTCCAACCCTTGTAGAAAATTTTAGCTTTTAGTAGGTTTTCAACTCATTTTCATCTTTGACCTGATTGTTTCTCTTCGTCGTTTTATTCAGACAATTGAGTTTGCTGAACAGCGGATCCCCGTATTGAATGAATACTGTGTGGTTTGTGATGAGCCACACGTGTTTCAGAACGGCCCCATGCTTAGGGTGAGTTCTCATTTGTGCAATGTCAGTGTTGATTTTGAATATAAGTGAAAAGGGTTAAGATATAAAGATAAGTAAATAACTGCATTTACAGTAAATACTGCGTTGAGCAAATTATTTAATATACAAAGCGTTATAATTTTCACAGACGAATCACTTTTTCTTAAGGAGTCCATGAAAGGGGCAAGTAGTTTATATTAGAAAAATTATTTCTTATTGTATTTCTTACATGCGCCTATCATCTGCCTTTTTATCCATTTATCTATACCTATATCTGTATCCATTTACATCTAAATCATATATCACCTATATCATATAGATGTAGGTGGGTATAGAGATAGATATAAATCTAGATATATATGTATAAACTTATAAACAATTCTGTTTCTTTAAAACCACACAATTCAACATGTTTACTATAGAGAACGAAGGGTAGTCCTCATTCCATTAAGAGGAGGGTATACAGTAGCATGCAGAGAATCAGAATAAAGATTTCAAAAAATGCTGGCTCGTTGACACATTAGGGGCATGATTGGGGGAGTATAGAAATAAGAATCAATGTGTGTATGTGCATTTAGGGGAGAAATTATCCAATTTCTAAGCATTGTTATATGAAATTCATATAACATATAATTCACTATTTTAATGCATACATCACTGGTTTTTAGTATATTTGCAATGTTGTACAACCGTTGCTACTGTCTAATTCCACAACATTTGCATCACTCAGGAAAGACACTGAATCTTACCAGTCACCTCCGGTTTCTGCTTCCCCTCATTCTCTGGCAACCATGAATCTATTTTCTATCGCTATGAATTCGCCTGTTCCAGATATTTCATATAAATGGAATCATACATCATGTGGCCTTTTGTTTTGGGATTCTCTAACTTATTATGTTTTCATGGTTTAGCCATGTAGCATGTATCAGTACTTTATTCCTTTTTATGGTGGAATAATGTTACATTATATGGATAGAAGACATTTGTTTATCCATTCATTGGTTAATAGAATTGTTGGAATATATGTTAATTCCGTTTAACTTTTTGATGCACTACCAAACTATTTTTGACAGTGGCTGCACCATTTTTTCTTCCCATCGTCAGTGCATGATGTTTCTTTCCAGTTTCTATACATCTTCACCAACATTTGTTATTCTCCTTTTTTTTTTTTTTTTTTTAATTTTAGCCATCCTAGTGTGTGAAGTGGTATCTCATGATTTTGATTTACACTTCACTGATGACTAAAGATTTCAAGCATCTTTTCATGTGCTTATTGACCACTTGTGTAACTTCTTTGGAGAAATATCTGTTCAAATCCTTTGCCTATTTTTAAACTGGGTTGTTTGTCCTTTTTAGTTGTTGAGTTGGTAAGAGTTTTTTTATATATTCTGAATATTATATCCTTATTAGATACATAATTTGCAAAACTTTTCTACTGTTGCATGGGATTTCTTTTTAAAACTTTTTTTTATGAAATCTATTGGGGTAATATTAATTAATAACAAATTTCAGGTATGTGACTTTGTAATACAACATCTTTATACTCTGTCGTGTATTTCTGAGACACACAAAAGTTTTTTAATTTTAATGGAGTTCAAATTTATCAATTGAAGTTCACAAAGATATATACCTGAGTTTCCTTCTAAGAGTCTTATAGTTTATAACTTATATTTAAGTCATTGTATTTCAAGATATATATTTTAAAACATACATAATAGCCATTTATGATCATGATCGTCTGTCAAGTTTCATATGTTTGTTTCATTTTATTTATGGGAAACATTTAAGAAGTATTTTCTTGCCACTCTTACACTATATTTTGCTAGTCGGCTTTGTTCTCAGAGACATTGTTACTCTGAAATCCAGCATTTAGTTCATTAATAATCAGCATTTATTAATTAAATATTTGTGTAAGTTTATTATTTTTATTCAATACATGGAAATGTATAGTTATGAGAATGGGGAGAATCCTTTGGTTACCTCAGTTTATTTCATGTAGAAGGCACCTTTTTACTTTGTCACTGTCCACCTTTTGATCTTGATCTATTGCTCGGTCCGTGGCTATGCCATTTCCACTGCAGAAAATAATAGTAATGTTATTAATGGCACATTGCTTTTTGAGTGCTTTTTATGTGAGCATGTGTTCGAAATGCTTTACATAGATTATCTAATTTATTCTTCATAATGACCCTATGAGGTGAGTATTATTAATATCCCTCCTTTACAGTTGAGGAAAGTAGTAATTTATTCAATGTCACACTGCTAGTAAATGATAGAGACATCATCTGAACCATGGCAGAATGGCACCAAGGCCACAGTTCTTACCATGAAGGTACTCATGACTCATGTACTTGAATTGACTTCTTTTACGTCCTGAAAATTTACTACACACATTGTTGGGGATTCACTCTCTGTGTTTTAATCACTGGCAGTTCATTCCTATAGTGATAGAAAGCTCATAGGTGTCACTAGTGTTCTCTGTGCCTTACTTCA
This sequence comes from Pteropus alecto, assembly GCF_000325575.1. Lineage (NCBI taxonomy): Eukaryota > Metazoa > Chordata > Mammalia > Chiroptera > Pteropodidae > Pteropus > Pteropus alecto. The sequence goes on from NW_006436284.1 coordinate 2,248,825, forward strand.
AATTTTATTTTACTTTATATCATTCTGTACCAGTGAAATTTGCTGTCTCTTTCCAGAAGTGGAAGTGCTTTTGTAAAAGAGAAAACAACATTTAAAAAATAAATATAGGTAGTTTTCGCATGGTTTTATGTTGCTGTATTTCAGACTGATATCTAAGGAAATCAGAGAAATTACTTTGGTTTCTTAAATAGTAAGGTACCTGATGTATTAAATCAGATCAGGAAATGAAAATCAAAGAAACATTTTATATTCAAAAGAAGAGAGATAAACAGAAAGAACTGCCTATTGATTCTGTTAAACAGATATTTCACCTAAATCAGACATTCTCGTTTTCTCTAGATCTCTCATATTTACATTGCAATATGTCTTACTGTAATTTTAATAGTAATATATAAAAATTATTACAAATATAATTTCTTATGGAGTATTAATAGACTGACTCGCTGATCATTTATTCAGTCCATATGATATGTTACAAACTGTAATAAATCCCAGAGATATAAAAAGAATAAGCTATAACCCAGTGGTGAGTAAGTAAGATAAAGCTCTCAGATTTCCATAGAATTCTATGTCTGATTTTTATTATGTTTCCTGGATCTTTCTCTCTAAAAATTCACTGTTTCTTGTATTTTTTTCTCTTTTCTCCCAGCCTGTTTTTTATATGACATAGTCCCCTTTTACCCCTATTTTCCTAAAATTGTAGTCTATTTGTGCTATTCTGCCACTTTACTCAGAGGTGTATGTAAACATGTCATACTTTCTGCTACATGGAGAACTAAACTGCTTATTTAGAAATACCAGGATGCTCCAAATTTCCCTTTTGTTTACAATGTTTATAAATGTTAGGTTCTGACATGTAACAGGTTCTGACATGTAACATTTTGAATCTGCATAAAGCCCACATTAACATCAGGAGGATCGTTCAGAGATGCCCGATTTTTCAGTTTGGCAGTGCGCTTTGGATCATCACCAGAAAACCAAACCCAAACCGAATCGTTGGCTCTCTGCATTTTGGAATCAACTAGAGTGTTAATACAGCAAACTCTTTCAGAGATGCTTTTTAAATGTTGATTGTGTCTTCAGTAAGTGATTTTTGCAAAGCAAGAAAACAAGGTTTCATCGACAGAATCAGCCAGTTTTATCAGCCTCTGAAGCCCTAGTTGTCCTCGTCTTTTTGTTACCCTCACCTTCAGCACTCCCATCCTGGATCAATGCAGTTGTTTTCTTCTCTGAACCTTGCACGCGAGCTGCTGACCTCATTTGGAGAAAACCCATGGATGCGCAGATCGGTGTCCTTACAAAGTTGGAAGTTTGTCATTGATACTTGGCAACTATTCTGTGTGTCCCTGGTTAATAGACTTTCCATTTCCCACCTCAACATATGATGTGGCACTTGTATCTCGTTCTCTTCTCATGCCATGTGACAGGGTCTCAGATTACTTGCTCTGAGTGGAACCATCAGTCCTGAGAGTCTCAAGTCACCACTTGAGAATAATGCCTAATCCTACTAAAGCAAAGTCAACTCAGAATCCTGAAAATCTGTATTTTTCTGTATGCAGCCTTACTGTGGACCTTAGACAAATATTTGTCACTAAGATTTTTATTTGCACAGTGAAATTAATAATACTCAGTTATAATTTGGTCATAGTTTAAGGCATTTCTATGAAAATTCTTGGGAAACAGCATGTGGATAAACCTGGATATGTCTCATTTTACCTTTTAAGAGGAAGATAGTAGGTCTTCTTATTTAGGTCTGACTTTAATATTTGAAGAATGGACGAAAAAGTACATCTTACTCCCTCCCTGTTACTCTATTCCCCAAAGTTACAGAAGTTAAGATTTCAAGTTCTGAAATACAGGCTAAACTAAATAAAAATTATGCCAGAAAGCTTTTAGTTCAAAAATATGTTTTATTTTTTTACATCCAAATTGAGTAGAAATTGGTTTTAATGCTCAAACAACAACTTTAGTTCTATGAAATAACAGGGCTCACCATGTGTTGAGGCCTAATCTGGTCTGATCCTGTCATATAGTAGACATGTCTTGATATCTTTGGGATTACTGTCTGTCTTATGAGCAAGTCTTTCGCTACTCCAAACGTGTTTCTCTTCCGAACCCTGAAAAGAACTCAAAGCATTGACTATAAAACTGGAAATACAGAGAATTAAAGGCTTGTAAGTTTTTTGTTTCTAGGAGCTATTCTTAATTATTCTCATGTTTCCAACACTAGTTTTCTTGTGTTTCCAACACTAGTTTCTACCTTATAAATTTGTATTTACATTGCTCATTTCTTTTTTAGCAAGAAAGATTTTAGCAATATAGAATTTTGACAAGCCGTGGGTATGAAAATAAAAATGCTACTTAATGCTTCAATGCAAATTTTTATTTAACACTTATTTTGTGTATACATTGAGTAAAGGACAGCTAACCCAAGTTACCTTGTAGTGTTAATATTTAAACATCTCTCTATACCTCAAGGAGATTTCATAAACCTTATCTCACTTGATTCTTTTTGTCACTTGGTTCTCTTGTCATCCTGGTGAGCCAGCTATGATTTCGATACCTGTCTTACAGATAGGAAAATTGAACTGTGCACATGTGTCCATATGGAATAATTTATATGCACTTTTATTTGTTTTATAAGGTTTACATGAAATTTTTTTTTGAACTAAAAGACTGGCAAAAAAAGGTTTGAAACCACTCATCTACACCATGTTATATATAAATACTTAAATTCTCTTCAGTTGTATTGTTTCTATTTTCAATGGGAAGTAATTTAAATTGATTGAAAACACAGTTTCTTAAATGCAGTTCAGTTCTAAACTATTCTTTAGAGTTTAAAAATGGTGTTTGAAATATGCTTTTATTACTCATTTTAATTGCTTTGATTCAAGTAAAATTAAAAATGTATTCATCTTAGCTTAAAAACTTCTAAAATAGATTTTAGCTTAGGGACCTGTAGAGTTCTCCCTGTTTTTAAAAGTTGTATAATGAATATTATATTGCAAAAATATTATGTTTTTGTAATGGCAGGAGAGATTTGCCATGGTTTTACAGTTTAAATCATAGAAACTAATTGCTTGAAGGTAATATAATAATATAACATCAAGAATGGGTAATCTTTTACAAATTGAAACTAATTGTAAAATCAAAAATGAATTAGTAAATACTGTACACATTTGGTTATATTTAGGCATACATACTTTGCATTAAAGTATGTGTAATAAAACATCATTTCACTTATTTAGTAACAGCTATTAAATGACTGTTCTATTTTGAATTGATGCTAGAGTTTTCTGTGTTAATATAGTTAGTAGTAGCACAATTTGTTGGGGACAGGGAATTGGCTGGTAGTTGATTCCAGGTGGGAGAATGCTAATGCAAAATATAACTACTTATTTTATTAAGGAAGATTAATTCAGTTTCTCTTTTTTGAGTAGGAAGTCTTGTTTGTAAGTAATAAGATACATCAAATCTTGATTACTTAATAAGTTTGAGAACTTTCTTTTAGTGCACCATCTTGCGTTGACATTTTGAACTGCTCTCACATGTGAATAAACATGGGAGAGGCTCAGTAGTCTACAAAAACTGGCAAAACTACAAAACTAATTAGCTGATTTACATCTTGAACGCTATTGAATGTTCTAGTAAAAACGTGATAGATATAGAATTGTTATTTTAAAAATTCACTGATATTTACTTAGTATGGTGTTAATATAGTATATAAATTAATCAAAATATTACTACCTCTATAGGTGCTATTTTTTTTTTAAGGGAAAGATAAAATTATTTTTATAAGAACATAATGTGTACTTCTAATTTTTCAGTATGATAGCAAAAAAAAAAAAATTTCCCCCAAATGTTTTCTAGGGTACCTGATTTTCTTCTTTAAACAGTTGCAGTAGCAGGATATTCCCAGAAATCAGCCTTATGCATTAGAGTATGGGACGAAAGGTAGCTTTTCAACCAAAGGATGCAAGAAAGACAAGAGGTGTCTATAAAGTATCAAGTCACACCTTTATCATGAGGAATGTAGGTTTATTATTTAAAATACTGTATCAGTTGGCAAGTCCATGTGATTTTGAGATTTAGGGGTTTCAGTATAAATCTGGAGTAGGATGAAACAGAAACACAGAGGAAAACATTATAGAAAGCATTGAAATGTTGCTCATTTGTTACCCAAGATAAAGAATAGGAGGTTTTGGTAAAATTGGTAAAAATTATTTGAGACAAAGTCAGGGCAGCACATGAATACCTAGAATTGGGGACAAAATGAGTTGATAGAGCTGTGTAAGAATAATTATCATATTTTTCCTTATTTAAAATTTTTCCTATATTAAAATTTCAAAAAAATTACCCTTCTGATCTAGTGTAGCGGTTTTTTGGGGTTTTTTTGTTTGTTTTGTTTAAGGCAACAATTTTGTATAAAAAGGTAGTTTCTCATGTTACAGTCCCTGGGATTTGTATGTGAACACACACATGCAAACATACATACATAGTTGATGATCACAAAGTAAGTGTAATTCATTGTCCAAGGTTCAAATGAAAAAATAAAAACCATTCATTACTCATACACCCTAAATGAGGCTTATCCTATTATTCAGCTTTGGGATTAATGGGTTTTAATCATAAAAAGCATATGATTACTTGACAAGAATATTAAAAACAAAGTACCCTCTTTCTCTGTTTACTTCTTCAATGAACTTTAGGTAACTGGTACATGAATTAGTTCCCAGAGCCTTTTATGATTTCAAAGGTTCATCTTCTCCCTGGATTCTTGTTTGTATACAGTTTCGCTATACTCAAACACCAGTGTTAGTGTTTGACACTGTAGTAAATGTGCTGTAAATGATTACTATTATTATTTCAAACCATGCCTCACTCCCAGTAAGTTAACAAAAGGACCCGATGTCAGTAGGGGAAATTGAGGGTGAAACATATATGCACATAGAGACACACAGAAAAATAGAAAAATACATTAAACATTCAAGTAAAAGAGATAGTAGTAGAAATTGCACAGTCTGCTCTAAGTATATCCAAATATATATAGCAGTATGTATCACTTGAGTCTGGATGAAGAATTTTCTTCAATTAATTTCCTCCCATAGGTAGCTTTCCTAATGTTTCTGAAATGGAATCAAACTACACTTTTAAGGTTTACAAAGGAAATATATCAAAAATTTTTTTTTAATTCTCTTAAGGGAACATCACCCAGAAACCTTTGTGATTGGTCATGCTTTATGTCCACAAAGTTCCCGCTGTATAAGCTCATTCCGAACCAAAAGGATGTTCTGAATGGGATCATACTTCCCCACTGGTTAAACAGTAGACCAAGTGGTCCTCTGAAATGAGTGAGCATAGAAGCAGTGGCACTAACAAATGCCTTTTCTCTGCTGTGCAGCGGTACTATGGATTGCATCATGTTAGGCTTCATCAGCTACCTAATGCAATGTAACTCGGGAGATAAGATAAATCAAACAGATGACACTATATTAGATTTGAAAGATGAGAACTCTTCCAAAGCAATTGCAGAGTGTATATTTCAGTGCTGCTGACTTCAGGAGGTTATTGAAGTTAAAAGTCTTTGCAACAAAACCAATCTTTCAAGAGCTGGGTAGCAAGTAAGCAGAGTCATGCTTATTTCCTCCAAAGAAAATTACTTTGGAAAAGGTGGAATTTTTCCTTTGTATATTTATTTTACACAACTTTGGAGTTTAACTTCCTTTTTTAGTATATCACCAGCTTAGGTATCTGCTGTGTGTGTGTGTGTGTGTGTGTGTGTGTAAAATATGCAAATGTATATTAAGAGGGAGAGTTGGATTTTTCAATTTAAGTATATTTTTATCTGTTGCTAAATCATTCCTAGTGCAGGTGTTAGAATTAACAAATAGATTTCTTAATCATATTTATGACTTTATATTAATAAACAATTATAATTCATTGTGACCTAAATTTAGAAATTTTTATTAAAGTGATGATTCCTTTCTTTTTAACATTCTGAAACTTTGCATTTTCCATTTATTAATTGCAGTGTCATAAACTGAATTTAGAATTGGGAAATGGAAAAAATGTCAATTGATTTCTTATTCTTTCGTAGCCTACTGTGTGTGAACGAGAGCTGTGTGTATTTGCTTTTCAAACCCTGGGAGTAATGAACGAAGCTGCTGATGAAATAGCAACCGGAGCTCAGGTAGTATAAGACGCGATACTAGTTATTCCATATTTTGATTTGAGAAATTTATTCTGATCCACTAGTTATCTTCACTCTGCTACTTTGGGCAAATTTTAGATAGTTTATTGTTAAAGCAAACCAGCATTTGATGTTTTTTAGATATAAATTTTGCTATCTTTATCTAACGTGTGTTTTGTCATTTTTGCAATTGCCAAGGAGAGAAATTAAACCAACTTTCTATTATATGGAAAACAATTGTGATTCTTTGTTATATGGTGAAGTTGAGCCATCGAAACCTTGTCATTGTGTAAAATTTATTTGTAAAGTTATAGTGCCATAAAATGTAACCTAATTTATTTTTAAAACTTAGATGAAAAGATAATGGGCAGAACATGTAATAAAAAAACAACATTCAATTTTACAGTTGCAGTGTTTATGACATAGGAAGAAAAATATAAAAACAAATGAAAAAACAATTTGGAGGCAGAAAAGCATTTTATGTCAATTCTACGAGAGCCAGGACTTATCTCTCTTTTTCATTGTCTTGCCATAGAGTATAGACCAATGTTAGCACATTGTTTATAACAAAGAGATATCAAGATGTTTGTAATTAGAAGCAACACATAGTAGTTACTTTAAATAATGGTCAAGTTTGGTCAAATTTGATCTAAAGCCACAAATGACAGATTTGAGAAGTTAATAGCAGTCCTGAATCTTTCCTAATTAAGTACTATGAGAGGGAGAAACAATGGCAAAGCACTTGATAAAACTGGAAGGACAGTGACTATCTTGTGCATATATTTCAAGGTGGTAGATCTACTAGTATCCATGTGTAGGTCTGCGTTGGAATCTCCTAGAAAAGTTGTCATTTTCGAGCCATATCCTTCTGTGGTAGATCCCAACGATCCTCAGATGCTGGCCTTCAACCCCAGGGTAAGTAGTTATCCTGACATACCAATCACAAGTTTCCTATAACAATAGTTAAGATTTTGATCTCATTAGCTTTCCTCTTTCTGTCTAAATCACTATCTCATCAAGCATATCCATGACCTGTCGTGGACTCTATATCTATTTACTAAGTATCATTTTTTTTCCATAAACTTGATTTGCTTTCACCTAATACTTCCCCTATCCTTTCATCCTTTAAAAGCATTTTTAGAGCTTCACCTTCATGAAACTAGACACACTTAATCACCTCAAATTGTTACCTTTACACATCCCATCTGCTTAGAAGGTAGGTAAATAGCTATAATAATTGGTTAATAATGGTCGATATGCTTATTTTAATTTCATTATATATTTTTTGAGATTCTAATTTATGTAACCTCATTTTAAGATTAAAGATCATGTGTCAAAGCACAAATTTCTCTTATTCAATAGTATTTTCACTTCACTCTCCCTTGTCCTCCCTCTTTTCCCTCTCGTTATCTGAAGGTTAGTGATAGTTGAATTCACATTGTTGGTCAACTGGCATTCCTTGAGAAAATAATTTCATGGATATTAGGCAGAATTCTTGTGAAATAACAAAATTTTCAAATTGCGCGAGAGCTAAAATTGCCGTACTTTCTATTACTGTTCATCTTGCAGTCATTTTTAGAAACAATGACTGTACAAAATATCCTTGGAAGAACTTTTTTTCCTCTTAAGTGGCACACATTTATATTATGCTTTAAAAATGAATTGCCGATTGAGTGTAGTATGTTATTAGTCTTACTCTTTGGGTGACAATCTTCCAATCAAAAGAAAAGAAAAGCAAAATGAAATTGTAAGACTTAAAGTGGATTTTGTATTTTTAGAAGAATTTTATGCTTAATTTATTCATCATGGCTTAATTTTTAATGGTGAAAGCCAGAATCAGGAGCCCAATATCTTTTTTTGTATATATAGTTTTTTTCCTTGTAGGCTGAACATTATTTTATGTACTTATATTAGGACTGACATTATTTTCTTTTTTTCTTCCCTCTGACGCAGTTATAAATCCTACATCCTTGAACCATCTTATTAAAGTCTTCTTTTTTATGTATACACCACAGTTGTGGCTTTCAAATTGACCCTGATGGAAAATTCATGTACAGAAATAATATGTTTCTCTAGTAATGTGCAGACTTGCAAAGGCTTATAGTGAATACTTTTTTCCCCCATTCAAACAGAAGAAGAACTATGATCGAGTAATGAAAGCACTGGATAGCATAACTTCTATTAGAGAAATGACACAAGTAAGTATATCATCTTATGGTCTTGGACAGTTCGGTCTTGCTTGAATAAAATCATATTTGAAAAATGTTCTGAGAGGAAAAAAATTGTCTGAAAATACTGGCCATGCAGTACTTTTCTATTGTATGGGAGTATAGTTAAAATCATAAGAAATTTATAAGTATGCTGTACCAAAATGTTTTAATTAAATTACATGAACGTATTGGCATGCTCCCACTGTGACTTTCGGAGGGTAGTGGCGTAATTATAATCATAATGCTCTGTTCTCAAACTCAGGCAAGAGTTTGAGTACATGGAGATAAGTTGGTATTTCTTAAGGCCAAAGTTAAACCTGGTACCATCTTCCTGGACTGTCAATTTTAATTAATGGCAATAATTTCACAACATGATTTTAAGGTTAAATTAAAAATCAAACACTTTATCAAATTTAAATTGTAGAGAAATATATTAGATATAATACAGAATCTCCAAATAACTTTGGAACACACCAGACTCCCTGAGAGTTTATATTTTGGGCCATTAGGGAGCCTTTGGTGGACAAGTTTGATGAGCAAAGATTAGGGTTTATTATGAAAGTCCAATGTATTACTGTGATATATATAGTCCAGTTCTTGGAAAAGCACATGCTATTGAATTATTGAGGCCTTTTTACTGCCAAAGATTTGAAGAGAGGTTTAAAACTCATCATTATAAATGGGAGCTAATAATCTCAAATTGACAACAACACACATTATGGATTCAGTTTGTATCTGTAGGTTTCGAGGCTTGCCCTGCCCCCAGAGACCTTTGCAGGCTCATAAAGAGTATTACCCTGAGTCATTCCCTTTCTCTGGGTAGAGAATAGTGGATTTTCCTCCTATCTCAGGGCCACAAAGCTGCTGCCCTCCTCCTACTACCAGTGCCATCATCTCTACTCTATGTGAAAATGTGCTCCAAAAGTACATTCTTATATTCCTAACTTTGATTCTTGATTCCTTTGATAGTTACTTATTCATGTAGTCAGGTATTCATCCATTCATTCATTCACAAATAGTATGTGTCAGACACTGGTAAACAAGAGAGCCTTTAATTCCAAGTTACATTATTTGCTTATCTGACATCTTTTCTGTTTGGGTTTCTGTGTCCGTACCTTTCTGTATTCTCTGGATTTTTTTTAAACAAATATGTATTATATTTGTATAAGGAAACGAAAATAGTAAAATGCATTTCCACTTAGGGGGAAAAAAAGAACCTATTGCAATATTTCACACAAAGTTAGGTAAACATTTTTGGTTACCAAAGACGTTGGTATGGGATATTTATACTATACCCTAGACCCAGATCATTCCTGAATTTAAAAATAGCTACAAACTCTGACTCTGGGATCAGCAATCTGCCAAAAATGACTTCCTTTATTCTGGGTCATGTGTAAGCTATTTTAATAGGAGGCAATGGAGATGACTGAGTGTCAGCTTAGGGAGATAGAGGCTCACATTGTGGAACTCGCTTATCAATGATGTGGCCTGTGACCTTAGGCAAGTTGCTAAATCGCTTGATGCCTCAGTTTCCTTCACTGTCTAGATGATAAACAATAACTCTTCACCCTCTTGCAGTGTATACTTCATAGGGATGCTGTCAGGTTTTATTGCATCAATTCTTTAAATCTCTCCAAATAAATATAATATTATACTGTCCTATTTTCCAGAATGTATTGTCCTATAGATAGACATGAATTGTCACAGATTGCCCTTTGTTCTATGAGAAGGTTAATTGACTGGGTAAATTTGATTAAATACTTTTAAGAGAAGGGCTCTTCTTATGTAAATTTTGTCCAATTTTTTTCCATAAAGATCTATATCTAAGTCAGTATTTCCGATGTGAACATTAGTAGTAACTATTACAGGTTTTGCTTTAATGTTAGTTAAAAGTTAAAAGCGCCATGGTGAAGGAGAAATAGCACCAGACAGTTGTTAAAGATGACAAGACAGATCTTATTCAGAGAACTGCAGGAGTGGAGAGAGAGGATGGCAGTATGAGGGGAGCTCCCCTCCAAATGAGACAAAGTGACTGAGATTTTTAAAGTGAGAGCAGAGAGAAGAAAAAGGGGCTCTGGAAAAGTGAAAATAGGGGCTACAGGGATATGGAAAATTACAGAAGGGGGATAAGTGGAGAATTACTGAGAGGTTAGCAGTGTGGGTTGGTACGACATACCTTTGCTCAAGCATTGGGTTTTCTTGAGCAAGAACTCAGCAGTAGGCTTGGGGTCACCTTTAGGGACATGGCTTAGTACATGGAAACCAGACTAGAGTTTGGTTGAGTCTCTTAGCAAAATATTAGGGTAAATCCTTTGTGCTACATGGAAGCTCAGAGTTCACATAATCTTGGGGGTTGAGAGCAGCAAGAAAGGGTAATTGTTGCTGTTACCATGTCACAGCCATAGATGTTCAAGTTTAACTAGACTTAGGCATACCTGTTCAATCTGATTATTATTTTGCAAAAAGGAAAAAAAAAGGAAAAGGAATTTTTAAGGAAAACCAAACAGTATAATGACCTCTTTTTCAGGCACCATATCTGGAAATCAAGAAGCAGATGGATAAACAAGACCCCCTTGCTCATCCCCTACTGCAATGGTATTAGTTTTCCTCTTACTGAAAACAGCATCATTTTCTACTGCTTACTTTAAAGGGTGGGGAAAAAGCCTATGTTGCAAGACCTGCAATGCTACAGTTCTAAAAGCCTTTAAGGCCTGGTGATTTTACAATCCAAGAATCTTTAATGATTCTCACTTTAATTAAAACCCGTACATCACAGAGGGAAGAAGATGCAGCACATGGATATTCAGTATATGTGACAACAGTTTGTCTATAGTTTTAGAAAAATACGATTGACTGGATTATGTGGTGGAGCAGTTTTAGGTTCTTTTAATTTTCTAAGTGATGAAACTCACTTATTGAAAATCCTTCTAAAATGTTTTGTATAATTTACTTTCTTACCAAGGTCAGTATAAATTTGATGAACTCATAGTTTGATGACTGCAGATGAGGCACTGTTTCAGAGTGAGCCCGGTGAGGGATATAGCATTAGTCCAGCACGGATCCCAGAAGGAGGCTAGGCTAAGAATAGCAGAGGTGGCTTGAGAACTCACCTTGCACTACACCATTCAAATAATTTGCCCTCTACTTCCTCATTTGCAAAATGAAAACTTACAGCTACTTCCCATAGCTGTAAGTGTTTTATGTACATGTCTCTTTGAAATCACTAAAAACTCAAAGACTATGGAATTTACCATGATTACCATGCAGTAATACAGATGTGAAGATTATAAGAGGTTGGTGCGAATGAGTACTCATTCCATGCTACAACTAGGGACTTTTTTAAAAAAGTATGTAAGGATGGGCAAAAGAGAAAGAATCTGACTTTCTCGTGATTCTGATTACTTAACTTTCGCTTAGTCAGAATTTTATAATATGCGTTTTATTTAGTCTGATAAGACCATGACAAAAATTAGGTTTAGAGGTCTTCTTTCTTTGTATCTTTTCTGATCTATTATTAAAATTCTGAAGAATTCAGTAAAATAACACAGTTTTAATTTTAACTTTTAAAATTCTCACATTGTTATGTTCAGAGTGAAGATACAAATCTCAAATATCTAATCTCTTTTTTCCCCTGAAGTCAGCCTGATTGTTAACTTTTAATTACTTGTGATTATTTCCTTCAGCTTGTCAGTCACTCTTTTTCTAAGGGGAAAAAAAAAATCTACCGAAACGTTGTATAATTTTCCCTGCTGATTATTTTATGTACATAAAACAATTAGTTTTTTCAGATACCTGAATTTAATTTTGTCATCTTTGGTGTCTTGTTGTATAACAAGTATGTTGAATAACAGTTTATATATAAATCGTGTATATATCAACCCAAAGAGATTCTCAGTTATTTAAAGAAAAAGATCTTCATTAAAAACTCATTTTTGGAGTCTACGGCCATGCCACCCTGAACGAGCCCGATCCCGTCTGATCTCAGAAGCTAAGCAGGGTCGAGCCTGGTTAGTGCTTGGATGGGAAACCACCTAGGAGGACCATGTGCTGTAGGCGTAAAAATTAAAAAAATAAAGGATTGTAAGCTGACGAGGTCCTTGCAACCTGTGAGGTCAACCAAGGGTTGCCTCACTAAAAAAAAAAAAACCACTCATTTTTAATTAGGCAGTGTAGGGAGGGGCAAAGGAAACAGATATATGAATCAACTTCTAATCTGTGTAATATTTAGATAATATAAATATTAATATTGAAACTATTCAGAGATATTCATTTTGCTGATACTTGAGATTGTGATCATTGTTACATCTTAAGTTTTAAGCTTCTACTTCTCTGCCTTTTTAGAGTAAAATGTTATTTTGTTACATAAACTCTTCAAATTGTTTCAGGAAACAAAGCAAAATGATGTAATTAAATTAAATTATCACTCAGTGTATGTCACAGCAAAAATAGATTTAATTACTTATCAACTAAGGAGAAAAAACTTTAAATATATTTGACAATTGTTTGTGACCGATGGATTATTTTAATTGATTTCAGGGTTATTTCAAGTAATAGATCACATATTGTGAAACTGCCAGTTAACAGGGTAAGTCATTTTTTCATATGTACATACAGAAATGGGAGGAGTACTTATTGGTTGGGAGAACTGACCCCTGTGATTTTTAGGCCTCCTCTCCAGAATATTAAAGTAGACTCAGGTTAAGCCTCATTCTTCAGTTTAAAATTACCTTATGTGCACCAGCTCCAAGCTTTTCTGAGATATCAAATTTAGATTCAGGCTGTTGCCCTAACCTTTTAAGTAAATACGAGTCAATATGAGATAGTTATACCGTGAGCGATGAAAAGAATATTCTCTAGAGATTGACCAGAAAAGGGTCATATGCTTTTTATCCTTGTCAGTTTCATGTTGGCATAGCTCAGCTTTTCTGTATCAGAGAAGATAATGTCTCCAGTATCTTACTCATCAGCCTAATACTCTAAAAAATAATGAAAAAGCTAATGGACTGATTTCAGTTCTGATCATCACCTAAGAGCTGTATCTAAAATCTCAGCTCTCCCATCTGTGAGTCTCTACTCTGCGAGATTCCTATATATTGTGTTCCTATATAAGTATATTCCTAGCTAAAAGGGCAGCAATTAGAAAATTTTGTCAAGCAACTAATCCAAAAGGTTCTGTTTTAATTTCTTACTATGAACAAGGGGGAAAACAATATTTGAATATAGGCAATTTCTAATTTTATAAATATATGCAAATAAAGCATGATGATGATAATTTTTACAGTTTAAAAATCTTGAATTAACTTTTCTGCTTAGCAAACTCAGAACATTTCCCCAGTTGAATGGTTAGTGTATACTTAGAGAATTCGATAATAAAATTCTTAAAAATACATATAATTAGGAAGGCAGATCTGCTTGAATGTGATTACATAGTGTATTCTAAAGCCAAATAGAAATGACTTTGAATTGGCTGTCTCCTATTTCTTTTCTATTAGCCTAAAGAACTATCCATATGATTTATCATTTATTCAGTGGTGTTTTTATTTTTAAATGGATAGTCCTGTTAATGGATCAGCCTTGTTGTCTATGGTTTGAAACTAGATAATTCTTAAACCAGTAACATTTGAAATTGTCAGCAGCCTGATCATATATTAAATTTAACATGTTTTCATTTGTCATTACTTCCAATGGCAGCAATTGAAGTTTATGCATACTCCGCATCAGTTCCTTCTTCTCAGCAGTCCACCAGCCAAAGAATCCAATTTTAGAGCTGCTAAAAAACTCTTCGGAAGCACCTTTGCATTTCAGTGAGTATGGCTTAATGTTGGGGGGAGGGGATGTCTCTCCACCGCAGTGTTCTGAAATGTGTGGGTAGGAAAATGTTCCCTTTTAATAACTGGCTCTTAACACTGAATAGTCAACTATAGGATACTTGACTTGGAATATCAGAACTTTCAGAAGGCACCAGGACTTACTATATCGTGACTACTTTAAAAGATCATTGATTTTTTTTTGGTTCTGCTTTTTCCTTCTCCTCCTCTGTTTTAGTGGCTCACACATTGAAAACTGGCACTCCATCCTGAGGAATGGTCTGGTTGTTGCTTCTAATACAAGACTGCAGGTACATTTTCTGAATACTTTAACAAGCCCTCATTATTCTTCAGTATTAGAGTTCGGTAAGCAACCTGATATGTTTTTTTTCTTGCAAAAGAGGAAGAAGCATTTGCGTTTTTAAAAATTACATGGAGTTTTTCATAGGCATAACTAATTTTCACAAAGTAAGTGAAGCAGAATTGACCTATACACAATAAAGGAATGAAAAGAAAAAGTTGAGTTTCCAATGAGAGAGCAAAAATCATTTTGAACTTAAGTGAAAAAAAAGTTTCATTCAAAAAGCAAAACCCTACAAGCAATCTGTCTTTTAATTAAACACTTTTTGTTTGTTTGTTTGTTTGTTTTTGAGCACTGTCTCAGTGTGAATACTAAGAGAACAAAAGGTAGGGCTAAGAATAAGAAAATCAGAGACTGGACACCAAAAGGCCATCTGATACCTGCTTTTCAGCCTCTGGGGCAGCACTTGGGGTTAGCAGGAGATCGTAGGATCGTCCTCATCTTTATTCATGCCCTTCATATCCAACATTCTCCCTATTCTCATACAGCTAATTTTCATCTCATGATGTAAGGAGATCAGGAAATGAGATCCTCAACTCATTTACCTGTGCTAGATCTCACACTCTGATGATAGTTGAGATGACACACTTAAATGTAATATCCGTAAATTTAATTCATACTAAATAAGGTAAGAGACTTACCTTATTTAATTAAAAGAGAAGCTTTTAATTGTTCTAAGTAGTTTCTCAGACCAGTTGAAGAGTTTCAGTTAATGAAACTCTAACTTGAAAAGTTTAGAGGGTAAGAGTGGAATGACAATGTTGTATAATGAAAACCCAAATAGGATACTTTGTTGATATGCTAGCATGTGAATCCTAATCAAAATTCTGTCACGTATGTTTCAGCTCAGTATGTTTTCAGAATTTTATACTCATTAGCATAAAAGCCTACTCTAGCACTTTATAATAAGTGACTCTTTGTCGTTGGTAGGGCGGAAAGGATTTTTTCTCTGGCTATCATTTTTCATTTATCAAGTTACTCTGAACATTAAGGACAAGGATATCAGTACTACTATTTTCAAATTTGACCTTGCAATAAAAGCTTTATCATTTTCTAAGAGTTAATGCTCCACTCGGAGATAGATTGTCTCCTTTTGTAAAATATTAAGATTCGAAACCATTGACCGACTGCTTCCTCTGCTACCTCTCCCCGTTTTAGCTCCACGGTGCAATGTATGGAAGTGGGATCTATCTTAGTCCAATGTCAAGTATATCATTTGGTTACTCAGGTAAGTCTATATTTCATTCCTAACCTCAAATTTATTAGGTTTTTATTTTTTCGTTGTTATATATGCCAGGCACATTTTTCTATCAAGTGACTGAAGCTTATTTGATATATTTGTATTAAATTTATTTGATAAATATCAGAAGCAAAACAAAGCTCACATATCAAGATGAATTTATAATAATTCCCCTTTTGTATAAGAAGCTATATATGTTTTGTCAATTTCAAAATTAATTTAATTTTGTTCCAGTAGTTTCTATGTTTATTCTATCCACAAGTAAATACCAAGAATGTAGTGTGTGCAAAAAGCATTATGTAGAGCACTGAAAAATATTCATCCATATTAAACTACTACTGTTGAGTATAATTCTATATCATGCCAACTTCTTGTCTTTGGATTATGTGTCCCATAAAGAAGTTTTGAACGGTATGGAAAATTAGGGTAAGAAAAACACCCTTAAAATAATCCTACTTATTGGCAACTTCTTGTTAATATTTTGATGAGATTGTATAAAAAATATCATTTTAGGATAGATTGAAAGTGTGTGCTGAGGAGGAGCCTGGTAAATTTAAAATATAGAAAGAATGATCGCCAAATTGTTAGCAATTATCACCCTCAGATGGTGGAATTTGGGATAATTTTTTCTTTGCATTTTTTAATTTTTTTTTGGAATATTTTACAATGATCAGTGGTAGAATTTTTAGAAGAATATTTTTTCTGTTTATATATTAAGTAAATTATAGTCATTGTAAAGAAATTGAAACTATACAAAATGTATAAAGTGTATGAAATTTCTTCTTCCTTTTCTGTAACCTCAGAGTTCAGTGTGCTTTCCTTTAGACTTTTAAATGATTTTATATTCATATACCTGTGCGTAGTTGGTTGTGTGTGTGTGAGAGAGAGAGAGAGAGAGAGATGTATGATTACATTAAACAACTTCAGATGTTGTTCATGGTGCCTGCATGGTAAGTCTTAAGATCCCCATATGATAGAACAAGATACCTAGAGAGGTCTAATAACTAGGTGAACACTGATCAGGCCTACTTGTCTAATTCCCTTGCCCAAGTTCATGTTCTTTCAATTATAGCAAGTTGTTTCTCAGTGATTCACTCTTATGTTTTCCAGATCACATGTTCTAAGAGCATTAGGTATACCCTATATGCCTTTTCTGAGCCAGTCTCAGAAGATACATGGCATCACTTCCTGAATACACTTTTGGTCAAAGCAATCATAAGCCCTTTCGTATTCAAGGTTCAGGAATTAGACTCCATCTCCTGATGAAAGAGTGGCAAAGCCACAATGTAGGAAAGCATATGGATTGAGATATATTGTTTCAGTGATCTTTGAAAGTACAATATGCCAAAATAACACTACAAAAATAAATACTAGGATGAATAAGATAGTATAAGCAATAGAATAAAATAGTTCAACAGAGAAAACAAAGTCAGCATAAATCAGACTCTAAATCTTATTAAAATAGAACATGTACACACACCAATATGTATATTGGTGTGTGCTGATATATATCTATAACTATATATCTATATCTATATAGATATATAGATATATAGATATAGATATAGATATCTATAACTATATATCTATATATAGATATATCGATATATCTATTTATAGATATAGATATATAGATATAGATATTTAAATATATTTATTTAATATATATTTTATATATATATAAAACCAGTTTAAATAAATAAATATATTCTCAGCATAGATAAGGAAAATGCAACAAATCTTCAAGTACTATGATTTTCCGTTGCTTCTACTGTTGTATAAACTCGTTAGATGGGTTCATGGAAAGGATTGTGGGGGATACAAATGTATGTAAAATGTATCTGTGTTAATGTTCATTTGTCTAGGGAGAGGGTGTAAGAACCACTGCAGTAAATGAAGTAGCTTCATAGTTGGTTTTGAGGGCTGCAAGTCTTGGAGGTAGAGAACAGAACAGTCTCTCTTGGAAGGGGTTATACATCCACACCATTTGCAGTTTGGTCCATATGCTTTGTCCATTCTTCTAAGCTTTCTATTGAAGCAGCAACAACAACAAAAAATGAACATGCTTCTTCATTTCAGAACAATAAATGAGTGTTCTCAAATAAACTATAGGTACAAATCTACCAACCCTAAAATAGATAGGAATTTTAGTTCTGCTTTGTCTAAAATATTTCACAGTAAAAAAATCATGGCATTAATAGAGTATCACAGACAAAAGCACTAATATAACTTAGGAGAAGTAGTAAATTCTGTATGGAATTGATCATGTATCAACAATTCATAAAGATAAGTTGTAATATACATTTTTTTATATTGTTCATATTTCCCACCCCTTATCTTCTCCTTTTACTAACCAGATGGTAAGAATGAAAGGGTCTAAAAGCCTGTCAAAACCCAGTTTTAAGATTTTCTTATTATATCAATTTTATGCAAGAGAATTTCCTATCCCTGTTTTAGTGCAAAGGAAAACAAACTGGACTTTCCACTTTTAACTCCATCAGGGCTTCTGAAACCCACAGACTTTCCACCCCAGGTATCAAGGGCCCAGCCAGCAGCTGCTCCTTTGAGAGCCCATTGTGACCATGAGTGGCTGGATGCAATCAAACCTTTGCCTAAAGTGGAATTTTGCAGTGTAGATAGATTGTATTTTGAACTGCATCATACAGCTTTGTTCCTAAATTATTGTTTTGCTGATGTTTTCAGGGATGAACAAGAAGCAGAAAGTGTCAGCCAAGGATGAACCAGCTTCAAGCAGTAAAAGCAGCAGTGCATCACAGGTGTTGTAGCAACTTGCGTGACTGCATATAAGTGCGCTCAAGCTCCATTAGCCAGCAAGATTTCAATAAATGCTTGGGCTTTCGAAGTCTGTAGAATTATTTTAAGTGATCCTTACTCATAAAGGAATAAAACCCTAAAATGTAATAACCTAAATGCCTTTGTTCAATAAATATTCAGTAAGTATTTATTGAGCTCCTACTAGAATGCTAGAGACTCTCTTAGACATTGGGCTACAATGATAATCAAAAATACACAAATCCCCTTGGAGCCTACATTCTACTGAGTGGATATAAATAAACTAAATATATATTTAGATAGATAGAATGCTAGATAGTGGTAAAATATTATAGAGAAAAAATCAGGGGAAAGGGATGTTAAATGCTGTGGGACGGAAAATAGAACTAGAATGAACGTTAAGTGGGATGGTCAGGAAAGGATGCTCTGAGAAGGTTCTATTTGAATAAAGACCTATAGGGGGTGAGTCCACATGGCATTTGGCTCTGTGTGAGAAAGAACATTCCAGGCAGAGTAGAGTAAGCACAAATTCCTTGTTTCAGGAAAAAAACAAACAAACATTCTGGACAAATTTAAAATCTATCTGATGAATAATGTGGCTTTATTTTAAAAAATATATATATATAGCTAATCTAATATCTAAACACAAAAACAAAACCTTAGGTTTTTCACACGAGGTGTTTCTGATACCTCTGTGGCTTAATGATGTTATAAAAATGGGTTGGTTTTATGTAGTTAGATGATCTGGAATAACTGAGTTTAATGTTTTGAAAACATCACGCAACTTTAATTTTGTTTTTCTTGAAATAAAGATTCCAGGCTTCCAGTAAAAATAAATTTGAGTTCTAATTCCATATTGTGGGGCGATTGAACTTTAATTTAGCGGTTTTTAGTTCACTTATTTTAAGAGTGATTTAATAATGATTATGTACAGAAATTAACAGATACAGCTTGCCATAAGAGAGTTCAGTGATATTGCTGCTGCTAGTCTTGATAGGCCTTTTTAGTGACTTATTTTTTAACGATGATCAATTAAATAACTGCCCCATTTTCACTCTAATTTTTGAATTCTTTTGGAATTTAGTCACAGAAAAAAGGACAGCAATCCCAGTTCCTACAAAGCCGTAACTTAAAATGCATTGCCTTATGTGAAGGTAGGTTGAAAATTTTGCAAACCTCATGCCACTAATTCTCTATCTTATCTATATTTAAGAATTTGAATATGTTTACGGAATGCTTAGACTGGTGAAAGCTTTATTCCTATGACCTTCTCTAAGGGCACAAATGGAAAAACGAGTACAATAGAGATCATAAAGGTTAAAACTGAAGAGCAGAGTTGGCAAGAATTCAGACAATGCTATATTTTATTTTTGGCAGATATTTCAGAATGGTAATTATATCTTTCTGATCAAGTATTGCTTATCTGTTTCGTTAATATGACACCTTCCTCTTAATATTTTTGAATGTATAATATTATGAAAAATTTTAAAGATGAACCACTGAGAAGATAACCCAATAGACCTTTCTGTTCCTATACTGAAGTTATTCTTCTATTCTGAACTTGGGACAGAAAAATTAATAGGCAGTTTGCCAGGTCATATAGTTTTCTTTGTTCTTGCTTTAAAATCTGACTTTGGCTAAAAATTTATTCTTATGTTGGGAGTTTTGGTAGCTACTGTTAACTGTCTTGTAAGTTTTTGACACCTGATAGTTTTATAGGACACTAGTAGCTTTCTACATAGTTCCCAAGTCAGACTATTTGTTTTTGATAAAACACAAGAGATTTCCATATTATACTAATTCTGTTGGAAACACAAAATTGTTACATGGCAACTCATTTTTATTTACATTTATTGATAGCTAATGAAGTTAAACATTTTTCACATGTTAATTTGTACATGTACTTTTGCTTTTAGATTTCTAAGAAAAGGGATATAGTAACTTAGAATAAAATAGTTTTTTAATTATGTCTTCCTCTTAACAGTGATCACCTCACCTGACCTGCACAAACATGGAGAGATATGGGTCGTCCCAAATACTGATCATGTCTGCACTCGATTCTTTTTTGTGTAAGTATTAAGACTCAAATTTGTATGTTACTGTCTTTTTCACAAATGAGATGATAGTGACTATGTTATTATTTGGTCACTTTAGCTGGTCTTATATAACAGACACATAATTTCTCATCAACTTAATATTTTTGTTTTATTTTAATAAGCTGTAAAAACTAGTGATGTTTAAATGCTGTTAACTTAGAAGAACTGAAGAAAAACAGTGTCTCTAACCATCTATCCATGTGTGTGTATATATATATGATTATATCTCTTTCTATAGATACATACGCACATACATGTTGATATGTATTCTTTTTTTATTTTTGTATATTTAAAAATGTTAGAACTGGGAATGAAGAACACAATAATGAGAAAGAAGGTCTTGTCCCTATAAAAAGTCGATTTACATTCCATATAGTATAGGCTGGCAATATAGAGCGTATTGATGTAGACTCTTTTGATGCAGCTGTATCATAGAGCTGCATTAAAATATAAAAACATTATATTTCATCTCTAAATAAATAGAGCTTGATAGACCTGTCTGATTTTCACCCACCCTTGCTTGACTCCCAACCCTTTTCCCATGCCTATTCCTTCCTCATCCACAGCCCTGTCAAAGAAAGGACCACAGGAAAGAGCTGAGTACATCTGTTTTGTACTTTTATGTAGTTTCCTAAAAAGAAGCTGGAAAATTGCACTGGCTTGTGTTTTATTAGCCATATCAAAATGAGTGCATTAAGATTGCTTCAATATGTGGTGTAGCCAGAGCACCCTGTGCCTATCACATTTAATCTGTTAGCTTATTGACAGACTTTCACAATGAAAATTTTATGAACTGCCTGTTTTCTTTTTTTTGTGGTACGAAAAGTATGAATTTCTTATGATACAGATTTATGTATTATGTATCTTATGTATATGATACGTATTAATATATATATAAATTACATATTATGAGATTATACATATCTATAGATTTCTTTCTTAATGGCAAGGCAACAATGAGTTTAATGGAAAGGGTGCCTCTTTTGATCAGTTCGTGTCCAGGCTCACCAGTTATCAGTAAGGTGACATTAGCCTAGTTGCATAAGCTTCATCAGTAGATACAGTAAAATAATATATCTACCTGGATCAGTCAGAATTCCAATAGAAACCAATGGCCCATGAAAAATATGATAATTTCTATCATCCATGAGTAGATTAGTTACAACGGTGTGATTTAAGGGAACCACAGATCTAGTGGGTTGACAGTGGCAACAGAGCTGTTATACATCCCTAGGTCCAAAGGATCAAGGACAGAAAACATTTATCAGAACCTGGTAGGAGATCCCTTACTTTACTAGTTCAACCGCTTTGAAAGAAGTCATAGCCTTCGGTTGAGGGACAAAGGCAGCCCAGGGTGCCCTTGTGGGGCTAGAACCTAGGGAACCTTGACCTCGCCCTCCTGCCGGTGTCTTGCTGGGACTCTGCGTTGATCAAACCCTACCAGAAACTAGAGGCCAAGGGAGCATATTAACCAAGTTCATACAGGTCAGTCTCCCGGGACAGAATGCAAGAGAGAGAAGGGTGCCATGTGGCTCTGGAGGCCCCCAGGGAAGCTATCTGCACCCTACCTTTTTAAGGTTATTATGAGGACTGAGCACAATACAGGTCTCCATTGAAGGGCACTCATTAAATATTTTTCTCCCTCTTCTTCTTGATCATCTTGACTACTATCTACCGTTAGAAGATCGGCCTTCCAAAAGACACATCTATTCACAGAGTTATTTCATGGAGTGACCTTAGGGTTTTTACAGAAAAGTTAACTCTAAAGTCCTTTCCTTAGCATGACATTAACCAGTTAATCTACTTTTAGCATCTTGCTAAAATTTAAATTTATTGAGCTTAATAAACAACTTTAGATATTTAAGTTCATAAATTATATGTAAAATAAATCTGTAGGGATATGTATGTGCATATATTATGTTTACTGGAGAGAAAGATTTCTTTATTTCATAAGAAGAAAAAATTAAAGAAAGACCATCTGAAGAAAAGAGATGAAAACACTTCTAGTATATTCAGCTACTTCCCAAATAATACAAAGGAAAGAATTCTATTAAGATCATGATTTTCATTTTTTCGTAAACACAAATGAGATTTCTGCATTCCTTGGAGAGAAGAGACTAATTAAAGGAAAATTGATAAGATTCAAAACACATCAAAAAGAGAATCCACTTACTAATTAATGTACATTCTAATTTCGACCATCAGTTTCTTTCTTTATAAAAGATGTAATCACAGAATTCTGGTGCTAGGTCTCCCTAGTGAGTAGGAGCATCTCAGTACAGAATAAATAGATGAGAAAGAAGTGAGTTATCACAAATATACCATTTTCAGACAGAAAGTCAATTTCCATTCTTATTCCTTTTTTTTTTTTTTTTTTTTTTAACATTACGTGATCTCTTATGTTAGAAGCTTGGCCTGATGACTAGTATATAAACTAATCTGCCTCTCGTTTTTATCAGTTATATAAATGAAAATATTAAAAATTAAAGTAACTTCCATGGTAATCAAATTTCTAGAGTGAAGGTGATAATAAAATAGTCATTTACTATCCTATTTTTTAATATCACGTTTTTTCCAAAAGGTTAAACAGTACTACTTTTCACTAACCCTGCATTCCCTGTGACATTTTGCATGGAACCTGATGCACAGTCGCTTGTCGGTAAATTTTTAATGCATGGGTAAAGACAAAAGCAAAAATAAAAATATCTTGGATTATATATGGCTTTTATTTTAGATCAGAGTTTGAAATATATTTAAAGAGACAGATACAAGAAAACTTTATAAAATAAGGACTGTACAATGGCCATTAAGTGAAATAAAAGATATCTTTCATCATTATTTTGCAAAATAAGCAGTGTCTAATCGGGAACACGGCGAAGAGACAACTTCTTTATAAAGTTAGATGACAGACTATCAGTCATGGCTCAGTGGAGCTGTGTGACATCAAGCTGATACGATCGGGGAACTTTGCTTTATTCCCAGTATATAATAAATCCAATTTCTCTGTCTCTAGCTCAGATCTTTTTCCAAGATTTTAGCTGCCACAGCATAAAACTGTTTATTGGCTACTCAATCCTTACAAGGTGAAGTCCGGTCTCCTTTACAAAGGGAACCAATGAACTCTTCAGCCCTTTGTTATTTCTTCAATACCACTGTGTTGGGAGGTCAAGGAAATCCAGTCCCCAGCTTCATGGCTCATCATTTTTCACCACCCACCATTTCCCATCTCAAGATGTTATGCTTTATAGCCTGAACTGTATGCTGTTACCACAATTTTGCTCTTTTCTTTCTCCCTAAGCCTGGACTCTCTTCCACTCTCTCCCCTAATACTTGGTTATCTATCTCCCACACCTCTTTGAAATCTTAGTGCATGCCTTCCCTCCTCGCAGAAACATCCTTTGGCTCCTTGGTGCTAATTCTTTGTGTTACTATATAATGCTCTGGGCATGTTTTTATCATTGGATTATTATTATTTTGTTTTTGTGTATTGTTTTCTTCATTGCTCTTTGTACATCTTGAGGTTGGAGACTATATGGCTCCCTTGTATTTTTTTGTATACCTAGCATAGTGCTTGGCAGGTAATTAGGAATGAATGAAATGCCCACATTATAACTGCTTGCTGGGTATTTCCCCTCGAAAAGTTTGCTAATATCTTAATATCGATATGCACAAAGTAGAACCCATTATTAATAAATCCCCTAACCAATGTCTCAACTTCTGCAGTCTATGCAGTAATTTTTCACATCAACGAGATTTGGAACCTGAGCTGTAGTCATCAGTTCCCAAGTTTATCATTTTAGTTTTCTCCTATCAGTACTTTTGTTTCCATGGATATATAATTCTCTCCCTTGGAGTACACCAAAAAAATACTAGTTATTCCCCATGCTTCTGATTTCTTCTTTGTTCCTAATCTATTTTGTGCAATGCTAGATTTATTAAACATCACCATTAATATACTAATGATACCTGTTTAAAGTACAGAAACTGAAATCAAAGGTAAGCAGAAAAGGAGAAAATAACTTATATTATCCCCACTTAGAGTTAACTATGGTTCATCTTTTAGAGTATAGTCTATATTTCTATGCATATGAAATTTTAAGATCATACTATTAACACATTAATTTTCCAGAAGCAGAGTGTTGCATTTCTTGCTCATATGGGCCTATCATTTTGTTTGTTTGTTTAATTTTATTTATTAATTTTTTATGGTGACATTGGTTAATGAAATTCAGTAAGTTTCAGTGTACAATTTAACAGGAAGGCATGTATATATATATTGCATTGTGTGTTCACTTCCCATAGTTAGATTTCTTCCTGTCACCACATATTTGACCCCTTTTACCTCCTCCTCCCTCCCCTCTATCCTCTGGTAACCACTAGTCTATTGTCTATGTCCATGACTCTCTGTTTGTTTGTCTTGTTTGTTTGTTGCTTTTAGGTTTATATCCCACCTATAAGTGATATCATGTGATTTTCAGCTTTTTCTGTCTGGCTTATTTTGCTTAGCGTGATTATCTTGAGGTCCATCCATGTTGTTGCAAATGGCAGTATTTCCTCTCTTCTTGTGGCTGAGTAATATTCCATTGTATATGTGTACCACAGCTTCTTTATCCAATCATCTGTTGTGGAACACTTCGGTCGCTTCCATGTTCTCACCACTGTAAACAATGCTGCTATGAACATCGGTGTGCAAATATCTTTTCAGATATGAGTTTTCAAGTCTTTAGGGTAAATACCCAGTAGAGGGATTGCTGGATCACATGGTAGATCGATTCTTAGTTTTTTGAGGAACCTCCATACTGTTTTCCATAGTAGCTGTACCAATTTGCAGTCCCACCAGTAGTGTATGAGGGTCCTTTTTCTCCGCATCCTCTCCAACACTTATTACTTGTTCTGTTGATAACAGCTATTGAAACAGGTGTGAGGTGGTATCTCATTGTTGGTTGGCATTCCCCTAATAGCTAGCGATGTTGAGCATCTTTTCATGTTTGTTGGCCATTTGTATATCTTCTTGGAAGAAGTGTCTGTTCAGGTCCTCTGCCCATATTTTGATTGGATCAGTTTTTGTTGTTGTTATTGAGTTGTATGAGTTCTTTGTATATTTTGTATATTAGGCCCTTATCGGAGGTGTTGCTTGCAATATACTTTCCCATTCGGATAGTTGTCTCTTTATCTTGTTGACAGTTTCTTTTGCTGTGCAAAAGCTTTTTAGTTTGATGTGGTCCCATTCATTTATTTTTGCTTTTATTTCTCTTGCCTTTGAGGTCAAATTCGTAAAATCCTCTTTAAGTCCAAGGTCCCTGAGTTTAGTTCCTATGTTTTCTTCTATACAATTTATTGTTTCAGGTCTTATATTCAGGTCTTCAATCCATTCAGTCTGATCATTTTTAACAAATAAAAACAAACATGGCCTTCTACAACAGAAAGTCCATTTTCCTTCAAGTACTCATACAAACCACTGATTGAATAAAATTATTATCCAAGCTTGGAATTGTTTTTCCCTTTACTCATCAGTCAGTTCAAGTGATTAGCCTCCTAATCAGCTTGTCTTTCAGCCATTTTTTCAATTCTTAACCACCTGGCCTTTTCCATGAGGCCTTTCCTGACCTCCCAGTCAGATGTTATCTGTCATTACTCTCAATTTTGCTCACCCTTTCTTTGTACCTGTCAGACTGCCTTGTCCTGCAGTTATTTGCATAATTCTATCATCTCACCTAGTAATATGCAAAGTCTGTGTTTGGGAATCTCATGTCTTATGCAAAAAACACGCAATATATATTGAATGAAAGCAATGACAAAAGACCTAATGTTCTAACTTAGTGAAGAGATTATATGTGGGCTATGAAATAGCATCAGAATTCTTACAGGAACTTTGGACAAGTGCTAGATTATCATTCAGTTCACAGTGAATTTCTCCTTTCTGTTGCTAATGGAAAACAGGCCTAGCGTGTCTAGGTTCCAGATTTAAGGAGACAGAAAACTAATTTACGTGTGCCTATCTTAAAATTGTCACAAAGCTGCTATATCAGTTTGAGGATAAAGGTTGTCAAAACATTCAAAAGTTTTTATCCGTGAAATTTCTTCACGTACTCAAAAGAGTTTCAGACAGTTAAATCCCATTTATTGTCTTATTTTCTCTCTAATAGCTTTTTAAGCAAATTGACTTTTTTTTTTTTAATTAAAATTTTAGTAATCTTTTTATACTCCTGGGAACATATGTGATTTTTGTATCCTTTTAGTTTTATTTTTCTTTCTACATAAAACCCCTATGAAGTGTGTCATTTCCCTATTGATATCCTTATTCTATTTCTTTTTAAAATTTTGTTGCTTTTGGACTTACATGAACTTCGCAATATACTGTTTGCCTGCAGTACTAATAAATAGCTGCACAGTATTCTGTATGCTATATTGTAATCAATGCCCTAATGCCACTAGTAATTCACATATTTAAGCCCTACCAGTTGACCAAATCAAATGGTGGTTTGCTCGTTTATCGTTATAAATGCTTTATAGTTTAAGAAACCTAAATGCCTTTAGCCAATTTCTTCCTTCAACCTATGAAGCTTCCTTGCAGTTTTCATAGTCAATGGAAAAACAGGCATTTTGATTAATAACTTTTAATCTCAATCTCTCACTTTTGCTCTCTGCTTTCCTCCCCCTATGCTCTTTCTATCTTAAATTGTTATAGTTTAAAGACTGGTAGTCTTATCTCTTCTCCATTAATTTTAAATGCTTTTTAAGTGTCGATGAACATGTACTATTTGGGGATAACACTCTTTTATTTGGCTGGGAAATAGAGTGGTGGGAAGGAGTGATGAGCATGACTGGAGAGGAAGTTTAGGGTTGGATTATGAAGTACCTTGATACACCATGCCGGTGGCATTGGATTTTGTTTTGCAAGTGAAATGGAGGCCATTTGTATCGCTCTAGCCAGGCAGAGAAGAGTCTTCTAGGAGGGATGATGGTGATAAATGCGGAGACAGAGAGATCAATAAGTTATGTTATTATGACAGTCTAGGCCAGTGTTTCTCATTGTAAGAAGAAATGTGTTTGATGTTGTGACTTGGAAAAAACAGTGTTTACTCTGTGTGGTGCAGTCAGTATTTCTCTGTCTCATTCTATTCTAATTTCATTGAAAAATACTAGCCTGGACAACCTAAATTAATTTCAAAACCCGCTAATAGCACACAATTTGCAACTTGAAATCACTTGAATGGATGATAATGAAGGACTAAAGAAAGGTAACGGCATTGGATGAAGAGAAGATGCAACTGGGAATAATTAAGAAGTGGAAGCAGGATAATGCAGTGATTTATTGGGGTTAGTCCCATGGAAGAGCCAAGGATGACTGAAGTTTTCTTCTTGGAGAATGGGCAGATGATGATGCTTCAAATTGAGCTATTGATAGACTAAAAAAGGGCAGACTTGGGGTAAAAAATTAAGTTCAGCCTTGTGATTTCTGTGAGAAAATTATAGTTAAGGAAAGATGTAAGGATCGGAGATGTAGTTTGGGAATCAGCATGTGGGTGATAGTTAAGCAATAAGAGACTGAAATAATTGAGAGTTTGCATATCATGAGAAAACACTGAGACGTGAATTATGGATGAAATCAGCATTGAAATGGAAGGCTAAGGAAGAGGATGCAATGAGAGAGATTGAGAATTACTAAAAGAGTAAGTAGGGAGTGAAGAGATAATATAGCTTCAAGAAAAAGAGCAGTCAGCTGTACCACATGTTGCAGATGTCGTGGATAAAATCTCCTGAATTCATCAACTAGAAGGCCATGGGCAACCATTGTCAGTAGTTGTCAGACAAATAGTAGGGTCGGAAGAACGATTGCAGTGGATTGAGGGAAAAATGAGAAGTTATAATGTATTATAGATAAATCTTAATCAAAGGTCAAGTTTAAATTGAATGGAATGGAGATGGTAGTATGTAGGCTGGGCATCATTGAGCCAAGCATATCTTATTCAACATTGTGTCTAAAATACAGATGACATAAGTGTGTTCACTGTACCAAAAATGCCATAGAGATAGAGCAAACGTGAAGGCATATTAGGAAACGTATAGTACAGATACATGTGGACTATTATTTGAAATTAGGAAGCTATCAAGAACCAAAATAGTTTTAAGACCTTTCACTCTTCCCACTTCTCTCAAAGGACAATGGTTTTCTTTGTGTCTGTTCTGTTTTCTTTCTGTCATTCTCTTTCACTTTCCATAATCTAAATCCTAAAGGAGCTAGCTGGGTTGGCTTGGTAAAATGGCATCATCTCCCTTAGGCCAGGCTTTCAAGCCAAGTTGCCTCCCTAGCCTCGGCTCAGAATTATGGGTGGCTTAGTTCAGTAGGTAGCCAGAATTTATACAAAAACCAAAACAACATATTTCACTTGCTCAATAAAGTATATCTTTACATAGTTTGCCACAAAGCACCTTATTCAATTTGGACAATTCTGAAACATTTCACTTGACACATTCTCTAGTTCTTTACAGGGCACTTACTATTTGATCTCCTGAGAAAATAACTGGACTATGTACTGCATATCCCATTTTTTCCCCTACAGTAATGTTTCACCATTGAGTGTCACATATACGTGTGGGTGGGGTGGGTGTACGTTTGCGTGAACACTTGTATGGTAAGAATTAACAAAGTCAACAGGTAACTTTGGGTCAGTTCTTAGGACTTTAAACTTGATACAAATGCAATTATCACTTGGTGGTTAAACAGTGGATTATGTAAGGACCTGCTTATGTCATCTGTTTCATTTTCCTGTATTGTGCTATTTCAGGAGAACTTATGTGTGGTGAGGAAAAAGCTGGCACACATTAATCTTTGAGACTCTGCTTACATCCCTGGTTATCTATTTTGAAGTAATTATCATTTCTCTAAAGCTTCTGTCTTGAAGTCATTTTTATGAAGTAAAATTAATTCATCACCTATTCTACCCTGAATATTATCATGGAAGTTTAAAAATTCATTCTTAGGAAATTTTTATTGCCCAAGTAAGTTTATTTGAGGAAATGAATTATAGTGTAAAATGTAATTATTTCTTTCTAAAGGCCTTAATAATTGCTGTCCTTTAATGTGATATTTTCACTTCTATTGCTTAGCTAAACTTAGCACACTTGCATTCTTATGCGAAGTACCAGCATAGATAAGAATATGTTATAGTTGGACAAATACAGCAGCCAATGATAAGGAAAAAAAAAATGTAGCACTAATTATAACAGAATAATAATTATAAGGCAGGCATGACAGAGGAGTAGTGGCAA
This sequence comes from Pteropus alecto, assembly GCF_000325575.1. NCBI lineage: Eukaryota > Metazoa > Chordata > Mammalia > Chiroptera > Pteropodidae > Pteropus > Pteropus alecto. The sequence continues at coordinate 2,278,795 of NW_006436284.1, forward strand.
AAACTGAAGTAATTTCTTAGAGTGTCACTGACCAGAAAATAAATAAACGACTGAATTAGGAGTAGAGTGAAGACCAAAACCTAAGAAACATAAAGTCGAAGTTGGTATGTTTTTTCATAGTGGGCTTCATATTACAGCTGCTCTGGGAAATGTTTGCAAAGCCAAAGACACAAGGTTGCTTCCTGCAACTCAGGCAATGCTTTATGTGGGGCTAAAAAAGGTTAAAATTAAAAAGGAAGGATGGGGCAAATCAGGGCATGGTGAAGAATAATCAGGTATTTGGTAATGCAAACTCATTATTAAATGCAACTGCAAAATAACTGTCTTTTGCTGTTGATTACTTTGGGTTATATTTTAGGTATCAAATACCATTTCTAAGCTGTTGTAAATGCTTTCTGAATTTTTTTGAACGTTTCAACTTTTTGAATATTTTCTGTTTCCGTTTTGTGCTTTAGCTATGAAGATGGCCAAGTGGGAGATGCAAATATTAACACACAGGAAGGAGGCATTCACAAAGAGATCCTTCGAGTAATTGGTAATCAGACTGCTACTGGTTAAAGGACCACCATTTAATTAACATGATTTGAAAGCCTTCCTCGGGTTCAAAGCTGGATTTTGAACTGAAGAAGATGATAAAATAATTTATTGTTATTATAAACAAAATTAACCCTTTGAATACTGATTTTTTTCTTAGTATTTCTAAGTATCTCATTAAATACCTAAAATGGTATAAAATTTATCAATTGTAGGGTTATGGAATCTAGTAATAAAATTACAGCAGCACTTAAACTGAAGTTTGGGTTGCTCACATAATAAACAGATTGAAAAAACAGTTTTGTGCTGATATTTTTATATTAAACTCTTTAATTGGAAATTTGGTATTATATACCTACACTTTAGGTTACCAAAATAGAATTGAGAACATTTTATAATGACGTCGAAATCTATAAGATACTTTGCAATAAGTATAATGTTTGCACATTCTGATGTGCTATTATAATTAAGTGGTATGAACATTGCAAATGTTTTGAGGAGGGATATTTCCTATTCTCCTGTTATTTTTCCTTACACAAAAAACAATTAGGTCTTAGATGCAGTGCTTTCCCCAAAAGTTTATAATATACATATCTATAGATTCATGCATCAAAATGCATGATTGTGCATATATGTGTGTATATCCACATATGTGTTTTGACAGCAGAGATGGCACAGCTCCACAATTCTATTCTCATTCAATGAAAAGAAAATAATATTTAGTAAGCAGTAAATCTGGACATAAACCAAGATATGAGTCAAATTTACCATTATTCATTCACTGAAATATTTGTGAACAATTTTCCTATTTTAAGAATTTGCCCTTCAGTTAAAATTCAACTCTTTGATAATGTTACTAAGTCATAATTTGGGGACCATTGATGCCCCTGGTGGACTAAATCTATATTTAAATGATCATATGTTTAAAGGAAAGGCCTCAGAATTTAAACAAACAATATATATTTTTTTATTTTCTACAGTGGAACATTTAAAAACTTTATTTTTACCATACCAGCATTTTTATATTTTTTCATCTAATACCTCTGCTTATTTTTTTTCATATTGAGAAAGAAGACAAACTTTGAAGTTTCTTTTATATTAAAAGAACACAAACAAGTTTAGAGAGAACAGTAACACCAGCTCTCATCATTCTCCTTTCAAGAGTCAATGTGCTCATCAACATCGTTTCTATTTCTTTGTGTCCTAAAGTTCTTCTTAGTCATCACAAGTTTTAACTGACAGTGTTTAAGTTTCTTATGCGGTGTCTTTGGTGTAAGGCCATTCATGAGAGCAGTTTAATTAGCGAGTCTGTCACTCTATTCAAACTCTGAATCAAGGCTCCTATTTGATTCTAATTTATTTAGAAAGGAAAAAATAAAAATGTATAGACATTTGCAAGTATAATGTTAAATTTCTCTGTTATTTCCTTTAGCATAAAAGGTGAGGGGGGAAAGTCATATGCATTGTTAAAGGTTGCTGTTTCAGAAGTATTTACTAATCATTTGTTTTCATATGTTGTAAATAATCGATTTCTGCAAAAAGAGACTTGAAATGTTTGCGATATTCACCATTGTGATAGGATCCAGTTAAAACATTGATCTGTTTGACTTATGCCTCTGAACTCAAAGTGAGACTGAGGGATGCTATTGTCATTATAGGGCTGAGATACAGTGTTTTGTTTAGTGTTCTGTGACCTGGTTTTGAAGACTTTATGTGGGACATGAGGACTACTTGCTTAAGTCCCCAAATCCCTTTGAATGTGTTTTAAAAAACATTTTTAAAGAACAAAATTATTTTTTCAAATTCATGTTGTGGGACATTCTATATATGACATAAATATGAATATGTAACAGCAAGATTTAGAAATTGATGTCTGTTTGGCCACTAGCTGTTTGGCCACTAGGGCCACGGGGCACCTCCAAAACTCTCCACAGTGCCTCCAGGCATAATTTTAAAACCACTGACCTAATCCATCTAGGCTTCACTGGACAGTTGAGTGATCTATAAAGAGTATAGTATTAGAATCTGAACTGGAAGGGTAACCTCAAGGACTCAGAGGAGACTCTTTAGAGGAGGAAAAACTGGCATATAAACTTCTATTGCCAATTTAGGAATAAAAGTGGATTCACCTATCAGCAAGAAAAGTAGGTGATAGTTTTAATGCCTACTAAATATTACAGATAATAGATATCTTTTATGATAATAAAATAAGATGTCTTCCATTGGTAATTAATGGAATGCTCTTGCAATGCAGAATGACTGATCTTGTTTCGAAAAATTTTTAGAGCATTCGTAAGCAAATATTCTGAGAGCCAATCTTTTGATTGAACTTTTGATATTATCATGCTATAGTATACTGATGCTTATCTTTATTTCGAAAGAATCTAATTTTAGTACACCATTAGTAAATGAATACCATGCTTCCAAAATCCAAAAAGGTCCTTAAAATTCAGAAGTTTAAACATTGTCATGCCTTGATTCAGTCACCCCATTAAGACATTACCTATTGACTTATTTGATGATTCCAAACATGTGATATTATATTTTCGTAATCATTTGAAGTCTGTTCACTGATGCTTTGTAGTAGTTATATTAATTGTGTAGCCTATACTACTTAATATTAACCCACTGAATAAGGAGATCATTCATTCTCATTCTTGAA
>NW_006436284.1:2282003-2311857 GCF_000325575.1 Pteropus alecto
TTTCTGGCATTACTGATTTTGTAAACATTTCACTATGAGAAATTTGTCCTCTTTCATTGTCCACTGTATTAAAAACAGAGAGAAAAAAATAATTGACCATATGAGAAGAGAAAAAAGTGATAATATACTTATAAGCTAGTGTTATAGAATACATCACAGTAAGGTACTTTTGTGGTGCCTTAGATTACTTTATGTTGAAATGATTTTTTATTTTGTTGCTCAGCAAATATCAGTCAAATGTTGGATTCGAAGGTGGTTTTTGAATTTAAAATTTAACTATGAGCATAAAATTTACATATAAGGTAGTAAGCTCTTACTGTCAAATACTATGTGATATAAGAAACCAGCCCAAGCTATTGCTAATGCTCTGAATATTTCTCATTGAAAAATTTAAGAGTTTAGAAAAGAAATCCTGTTATTCTCCCCTTCACTAAAAGAAAGGAAGCCTTTAATATGCAAGCCTATAAATCTTTAATATCATTGAAAATATTTTAGCAGTACTTTATACCATAATACCATAACTTGCCTTAGGGCATGGGGTTTCAGAAAGTTTTAAGGAAAAATTTATCATCCTTGTTAAAGTCTGGATGACTTCATCAGATAGTAATTTAATATGTCTGAAAGGCCACTCAACCTTAGACCATCTCCCGACTAAATGTATGGTGGCACTTGAAACACATTTTTAAAATATGGTGTTACTCTATTGTCTTGCTGAATTCATTATAATACTACCTCAAGACAAATGACAGATTGTATGTTAGGTAAATTGGGTTTCCAGTATAAGGAACAAAATTTTACAAATAGAAGTCATCAAATTTTTCAATGGTCAAGACTGTGCTGGACATAGATATTGTCATTTACCTCTGACAATACAGTAATATGGATATTTCAATCACTGGTGATGAATGACACAGTTAACACCCAGTGAGTTTTGTGAAAGGGTTTCACATTGCAAAATTGAAAACAATTAGTTCCCTTTAAGATTGGTTTGCTACATAGGCCAATTTTATGTCCATTCACCTAAAGCCACAAACAATTGTCCACCCTAAACAGTCATAAAGGATTAAAATATCCAACTACTATGCTAGAATGGCAGACTGAAAATTCAAGTATTTTGGCATCAAATGCCTGCTAAATTTTTGTCAGATTATATATAAATTTGATGTATATTATTACCCAGTAAGTTTTTCTTGGGGATTTTGTATACACTATGATATATTAGGATAAGTTTTTGTAGGTCAAAAGAATTTCAAGTAGTTTTTAGACAAAACATATCCATGAGTGTGAAAAAGCTGTGTTGAAGAATAGATTGCATTACACATTTACCTGCAAGTCAGTAAAAAATAGTGCTTATTTACATAGTCAACATAATTTAATGTTCTAAAAATAATTTCTTCAATTTGCCCAATATTTAATGTATCATTTGAGATTTTAAAATATGCAGCCACTCCTTTATGTAAACATTAAGATATGCCTATGTTTCTTTAACTATACAGCCTTCTTTACAATAAATTTTTTGACTTTTGTGCACAAAATAGTATTGCAACCTGCTATTTAGCCTTTGGTGCCTTAGAGTTATTATAAATATTTAACAATATGTACATAATGTAAATACTGCCAAGAGATCACTAAGGCCAAATATTTTCACTATTCACTTTTTATTGCACTTGCTTTCTATTGCTACTTAAGCCTCTTTTATCCAGCTTTGTAATAGTTCTAAAATTGTAGCCAATGTAAATGTTTACTTTCAATAAATCTGAATTTGTTCAACAAGTACGGTATATGTGGGCACTATTTTGAACACTCGGTTAGGCCTTAGATACTCCACATGATGAATCTTGCTTCTGGGGACTAGATATTTGAAGTTCTCAACAAACTAAAAATGATGTTGTCCTTTCTACTTCTAAGATACTTTTAAAATAAGAAGGAATAAAAGAAAAAGCTCTTCAAGACATTATTCCCCAGATAGTTGTGATAGATTTCATTGGTCATGTGAGCACCATTTTAATTTGAAATTCTGTCAAGAAATATAGGATCGAAACAATAGATTTTTGTACATTTTGTATGTATGCTCCATTTATGAACACCTAGGCATAATATTAAAAGGAGCATTTCAAATCAACTGCCCTGACTTTTCTAAGCATTTCTGACTTGATTAGTAATTAGAAAATGATTTTTAAAGCACTACTTTTATAAAAATACATCTCATTAACTGAATAAGACATTAGTCCAAAAAATAAATAAGGTTTTCTAAACATGTTAACAGTAAATATTTATGAGGAGCTAGTTTATATTCTCCATAATAAATAAAATAATTGTTTACTCATGTTGAGAAACCATAGGTTTATTTTAGCTTTGATTTCATTTTCTCAAGAATATACTTGTTAAGAGTCTAGTATGCATCTTGACAGTCAGTATAAGGAAAAGAGAGTATTAGATTTTATGTTTGGCCTTTCAGTCTGTGTGAGAAAGAAACATGTTTGGAAATAATTCATGAATAACACAAAGCCAACGATGCTAGATGGAAAAAAAACAAAAATGCAAGCAACACGGAGGGAAGGATCATCTACATCATAGCAGTGGGGGGTTGGAGGGAGGGGGGCATACCATGGGGGATCATTAATACCCACTGGACATTCCCAAACCCAAGGACAACGTCTTAAAGATGAAAGGCAATTTGGCATATGAAGGAAAGTAGGCTTACAGATGTAAAGATTTTGGGTGAATGTGTGAAATTCATAACAACTTTTGTATTCGTTGAAATAAAATCCACAATCCAAATGACATTTTGAATCCTTAAATTCATGCGAATGAGTAGTGTATTACTAATTGCTATTTACTTATTCACTACTTTTCATAATCTCACAATGATTTGCTTATACCTCTGCTTTTGCTTTGTTGTAGATAATACATATATTAGACAGCACTCTTGAATTTTTAGTTTTTGATTCCTCAACCAAATTTTGGGGATATCTTTGACTTTATGGCTCAATCTTACTGACTTCTGGAGCTGTCATTCTGACATTTACCCACATTCCTCTTCATAGGAATGGACTAGCAAGAATGTAGTTCCATATCCTAGGTTAACTTAAGAGTTAAGTAGGTTGCTTTTTTTGGAAAGCCAATTTTGAGAATCCCTGAGAATTTATTTGTTGAGTATTTATTTGGCCTCTATTTCTGCTCCCAAATTCTAGGTCTCTTTCTTCAATTATTTTAAATAGTAGTGACTTGTAACTTATGTCTAAGAAGGCTGAGAATTTCAAAGATATCAAATATATACATAGTTTTAAAATCGTGTATTCTTGAATTTCCGGTAAGAGAAATTTTTGATTAATAGGATTTGTTTAATGTAGCACTTTATAATTTAGAAATCATTTTATGTAGATTGTCTCATTTTCTCTTCAAAACAGTTCTACGAAATGTGTTAAGTATCCTTGTCTCTTATCAACGTGATGGTAAGTAGTTTGCCAAAAAGATCACTAGGCTCCAAACCTAGGATCAGGGTTTCTGAGACTCACCTCTGTCTCTTTCTAATAAGTTGTTTATTATTGCTGAGATCCCAGCTTGGCAAAACATACAGCAAATGTTAAGAATTACAGCAGACTAGTGGGAAGAGTCAATGAAGAATTAGGTCTGGTTGCCTTGAAGAGCTCCATCAGAGAATTGTTTAAATACCATTGCATAGGCTAGGCATGATTTCATTTTAGAGAGCCTGGAAGGAAAGAAGTCTACCATTAATGTAACTGGCAGTGGAAAATTACTGTCAGCCCTTGGGCGAGTGACATCATGAAAGTAGAGTGTTGGGCACATGCCAACAGCTGTATTCAGAAGGATTTCTGAGAGGAAGAAAGCAAGAAATAATAAAAATTGGCTTTCATAATTCTGACAGGCACAAAGGCCTGGAGAAGAGGAACCGAGAGAGAAAAAGAATGAATAGAAGAGTCAAGATTTAGGAAAAAAGTAGTAAATTAGGAAACGAGACCCAGTTTGTATGTTAGGGATAACAATACATTGAAAATAGTTTTACCCTGAACTTTTTATTGGAGATCAATTCATATTCTTCTATTCCTTTTAGTATTCAGGAGACCGAGAGGACTAACTGGAGACAATGGCCTCACAATGCTGTCTCCAGCAAGAAGCCAATAAGCACATATTCAGCCACACGAAGGGCAGGTGCGGAGGAGGGATATTCTGCACCACAAAGAGGTGTGTTTGCAAACACACCTCACCCTCTACCTGTAAAACCAGGCTTACTAAATACTGAGATGTGTAAGAGAATGGTTACAATAGTTTTTGTTTTTAAGTCTGTTTTTGTGTAACTTAAAATTTCCCAGATCCGTCTAATTTGTGTGTGTGTGTGTGTGTGTGTGTGTGTGTGTGTGTGTGTACACATGTACACTGCACTGTAGCCTGGGGAACACTTAAGACCCACCACCCAGCATGGTGGCTCCTTACTCTGTACAGTCCTAGGGAGACACTGTCTGTTCACCATGAATGTCTCCAACTCCCACCTGTAGTCTGCTGACTCCTAAACCTGCAGCTCTTGTTCCTTTCTCTCCCCTGAGCATCAAATTTATATGATCAAATATACCAAACAATATCTCTTGCTCAGTGTTCCAAGGATTCCTCGGATAAAGTCTAACCAGAGTCTTTGGCCCCGCCAGTCTCCTCTCCCCTTGCACTCAAGCCAGCAGACTGGTCATTCCCCATTCCCCTCCCTTTCAATCCCCACGAATCAATAGCCAAGCCATTTTAACTCTTCTTCTAAGTGTCTCAAGTACATTTAATTTTCTTGCTCTCTTCTGTGACTTCCTTTGTTAATTTTTATATGGGTAATATCAGTATGCTCCAATGGCTTTTCGTGAATCCGGTGCCCTCTACTCAAAACATATTCAGCTAGCACGTGTGAGTACTAGTTAAGATACTGAGTACTTCTGTACGTTAGTAAGTGCACACTGCTTCAAGTCCACATGCCCGGATGCAGCAACCAAAGTGTTAACTCCACACGTAGGGCCCTCCCACACTTGGTCTCTGCTAAATAGGCTACTAGATATTTTTAACATCACAACTGGCTTGAGCCCCTTTCAGAATGCTAAAGCTAAAGTGATCTTTCTAAAATTTAACTCTGATTTTATAAGCCTCGTACCTAAAATCCTTCAATGTCTCTTAATTTATCACTCAATAAAATAAAAGCTTGGCTGCTGCTTTCCTCTTTGTCCTCTCTAGCTTCATTTTTCACCACCACCATGGCAGTCTTTACACTCAACATTGGAGCCACACTGACTTATTCACAGTGCAAGGAACAGCCCACTGACACCTCCGCTCACCAGCTTTTTCTCTGCCTAAATCCCACTCCCCATCTCCAATTTTTATTCCTCTTGGACCTCCATCTGTTTTCACTTCTTTCAAAAGCTGCCTGTGTACTCCCAGCCTGGACCAGATGGTTCTTCTAAATCTTCACTGTGTATCTGACCATAGCTCATCGATCTCACTTAACACACAGTGAAAAGGACCATTGATTTACTTGATCTCCCCCGTCACCCCTCCAAGCCACAAGGCACAGATTATTTCCAGTACCTCATAAATGTTTAGAACTTAGTAGGCACACAAAAAAATAAATTATAAATGGCAATCTAATGAAGATGGTCTTCAAATGAAGTGACATTAAAGCCAAAAATCTTTAGAATACATCTTATAATTGTCACATAATATAGTCGTAAATCTAAACAATTACCCAGCAAGCGGAATATAACAAACCAAAGCTGCCATCATCATCATCATCATCATCATCATCATCATCTCCAGCTTCATTACCTACAGGAAATGTAGAAATCCTTAGATGTTGGTAACATCTACTGTCTGTCACCCTTGAAGTACATATTTTCATCTTCCGGTTATTCGTCTTAACTTTGGATCAAGCAATACCTGGATTGGAAGGTCGTTTGGAGGGCCTAGAATGAAACATAAAACTGGATACTTAAAAATTTATAATTTTTTGTCAGTAATTTGCATAATCAAAAGATCATTGCTTTGCTAAATAATTACCTTAAATAATGAGCTTCCTTAGCATATTTAAGAGTTCATTTACAGGTCATTAACTACTTGACATATAAAGCAGAAGATACCTTAAAGTACTAATATTCTTTACCAATAAAATATATCAGCGGTGGAATTAAGTACATCTATAATTATAAGTCAGTGGGGAAATAAATTTCCTTCCAAAGGAATTGCATTCCTCTAACATGGTACAAATTGTAATGAACCTGAATTTTATAACACGTTACCCTAACATCTAACTTAATTTTTGCAGCTGTGTAATTGGGGACATATCTATTCTTTATGCATTTCCTGGATAACTTCTGGGATACATAAACCTTAATAGTAGTAGGCTTACAGCATAGTTAATTTTCTAGTTCTAATATACAGCAGCCGTGGAGCAGTATCAGTTTCTGCAATTTATTAGTTGGTAACTTTTTCCTTGAGTTTCAGCCCATTGCAAATTTATCTATAATTCAAGGCCAAGCTCATGTACCTTCAAGTACATGAATATGTTCTGGAGCACCCAGCCATAAACAATGTCTTTCTGCTCCAAATTCCTGCAGTACTTTATAATTCTCTTTCAGCACTGACTTATAGTTATCACTTTTTCTGGGGCTCTTTTGTGTAAAAAAAAATTGCATTACTGAACATTACACTCTACCTACCACCACCAATAATCTCTCTTGGCTAAAGTTATGCTTAATTTCATTAATTTAATCTATTAAATATTCACCATTATTTAAAACCTTGTCATTAAACAGCATTTTAAATTTCTGTTAGTATGATTGAAGAAAGTGACAAAGTGAGTCCGACTGCTTAAAACTGGAGGTGACCACAGTCTCTCTCCACCTCTTTCATACCTACTCTCCTTCTGCTACCCAACCAGGATGATTCGGGGAAGTAACAGGGCAAAATTACCATTTATCTACATAATATAGCAATTTAATGAATAATAGATTCACCTCTTTCTTTCCATCCTCTTTATGGGAGTTTTCTTAATTCGTTGAGGGTGAAAGGGACTGGTCATACATTGGACATGAGGCAAGATATTAAGCTGCATATAGACATTCGAAAAGCATCTAACATGCATGATTCACTTTTTAATATACAGACATTTTTTTAAATGTGTAAGCAAACATTAAATTTCATAAACATATTGACTGATTTGTGATATTGTTTGATTAGCATAAGTTTATAAGGATCAGAAATGCTATTTTAGCTTGCATAATTCTAAGAATGAACATCCGGAAAGAATGCACCAGCACATTTGCCCATCGAGATGGCAGTGTTGATGGCTTACTCACTACCTTGGTTCTACTCAAGCCACCTCCATTCCCAAAGTTGTGAGGTTGAAAACCATTTCTCTTGCCCACCACCTTTACTCACTCTTCAAGAACTGTCAAGTCTCCACCCAAAATATCTCTGTTCCTCTAGATTGCTACAATATCTGCCAGCTCTAATATTTTCATTTATCTATTCAAAACAATTTTTTTTTTTAGCCCATGGTATGTACCAGTTATCTGTGACAGGCATTCTCTAGATACACACCTTTCACCTTCAAGAAATGGTTCTTGCCCTGATAGAGACTACAAGCTTTAAGAGAGTACAGGTAGAAGCAGTTACAATCCAAGATGCTCCACAACGTGATTGGTGGTACATAGAAAGAGCCTTAAAAACCCCCTTGACAGGGTACTGACCTGTTCAAAAGATCCTATTGTTTCTCATTATTATATAGACCACGCATCCTACTATAGCATTCATGCCCTCTAAAAAACCAAACCGTTTTCCATCTTTATTTACATATTACAAAGTCATTTCACATAACTTTTATTTTCATTCTAACCAGCGTTCCCATTCTTCCATGAATCTACCAAACTTATGATTCTGTTAATTTTGTCTTTCCTCACCCTGTTTCTCTTTGATTCAAATCATTCTACCCATTCCCATGGTCAGATCAATTGACTTTAATCCTCTTCTTAAAAATCTCAAAAGAAATTCTACTCCCTCTCTGAAGCCCATCTCTAGATGCAGTCTCTTTTTTCCATGCTATCTCATAGCCATTAACTAGAACATTTCATGTGAGTTCCAAGACTTGTCTCATTTCTTCCACTAGACTGGAAGTTTCTCCAGATTTAAAAAAAAAACAAAACTGTGTTTATACTTATCTTTTGATATTCTTCATGACCCTGAGTAACTTAACATCAACTATTTTTGAAAGAACAAATTAAGAAATGCAATTTGAAAAATTTACAGGCAAAGCAGCGTTATTTGTATGCTACTGACACTTCCTTAAGTGATGTCTGCTCTTCGTCTCATAGTATTGAACTATAAACTGAGGGTAAATAATACATATAAACCTTGTTTTGCAAATTTACTATAACAAAATGATGACTTTTATGTAAGTAACAACTAGAAATCCCTCTGGGGAAAAAAGAAAATAATTGAACCTCAACTTGGAATCTCAGTGGTTCTTTATGTTTCCTATTTGGTCTTGAAAATACAGCTACCTTGATACCTTCCTCATAAGCTGTTTTTAACTTCAAAATATGGTCAGGCTTCATCAGGATGCATGTGGTTGTTGGCTACTGCAAGGAATTGTAAAGGGGAAGGTTAACACTTAAGACTCTCTCCTTTCCTTTGGAGCTAGGTAGCTTCCAGGCTTCACTGGTCCCCCTCCTCCTCCTCAGGGGACACCAACTTCCTGTTGCACCGTCAGTGATGAAATTCCCAGGAGACTGACAAAGACAGAAATTTCCTTTGACATATTAGATGATGCTCCTTTATTCCTTTGAGTGCACATGTGATTACTTTTTTTCTGTAGGCAAAAAAAGAAAGGGTTGGGAAATAGTTACCAATAAGCTCAAGTCCTCTTACATGACTGGAAAAGCCTTCAGACAACCTAGAAATGTTAATCATGTGTTTTCCTTTATTGATGTGGTATGAGGGGGTAGACACTGGGAGAGAGAAGTTAGGAGGCTGCTAACTTCCACAACCAGCAGAGGAAAGGAGCCTAGGTCAAAAGCAAGAGGGAAAGTAGGAAGGCACGGAGGCCTATTGCAAAATCTGGGAGCCTGCTGAAACCAAGAATGAGACAAATTTACTTCTTAGCCCCCTACCTGGAGGCCTTGCATACCCTGACCATGACCCATACTTATTTATTAGGCTAGTTTTTATAAACAATATTTAACTTTCACTGAAATGCTTAGTAAATCACTTGGTTTTTCTCTAAAGCTCTGATGCTTTTATTTTTCAAGTCGTCAAGCTATTCAGGTCAAAAAATATATGTTTATTTGTCTTCTATTTTTAATTTTGTTTGTCTATAGAAATAAACATTTTCCCCAGCAGAACCATACTCCCTCCAGAACCATACTCCAAGCCGTACGTGTTGACATATTTTTAAAAACATCAGTCTGGAAGGTGAGAAGGTGAAAGGTTGGCCTATACTGGGTTGTGCATTGTTGATAAGCTGTCATCCTCTTAAGACTCTCGGACAAAAGGCGAGCAACACGAGTACAGTTCAGGAATCCAGGTAACCACGATTTCCCACATAACCACCAAGAGACCTCACAACAACAAAGAGATCAAAGCGAAAGGTTTAAAGGCAGTGACAGGAACTGACATTTAATAAAAGCGGCCAAGGCAAGGAGTTAAATATTAAATTCGAGCTACAAGATATCAGCTTCTCTTCACAACAGAATTATCCAGTGTGTTCAATTTGCCAAAGAAGACCTGTAATTCATGCATTAGTCCTTCGTTTTCTCAGGAAGTGCAGAATGGAGTCCTGGGCACAGAGTATGCACTGGACACTCTGATTAATTAGACTGTTTTTTTTTTTTTTCCTGGGATTCATCAACCTAACCTTATCTCCCACCATCTCCCCTTCCTAACACCCTGAATTCAGCCATTCTTTTTTCCTCTCAACCCTTCAAATTACCACGAGCCTGTCGACTCTCATGAGGCCCGCAAGTGTCTCCCCTTGCTTAGAAGGTCTTCTTTTATCTTCCATGTACTAATCTCCAATCCATAGCTGCAGGCTCGAGCTCAGCTCCATGAACTCTTTCCAGACTGTAATGTATTGTCTCAGAGTGCTTCACGAGGCTTTTGGCTTCCAGTGCTCCGCTGTGTCTCAGGGGGAGCTGAAGCTACTGCATTGCTCGTGCTCTTGAGATATCTGGCTTCCAGGTGGACTTGGACAATGAGGAGCACCAACAGGAGATCGGAGAGGAGGAAAAGGGAGAAAACAGGATATTTCTCCCTCCCTCTGTTCCTCTGGTGGCATCTCCAACAAAAGCTGTTTTTCTTCCATGGCTCCCGCCAGCTCCTGTTGGGCAGGCTCACGTGATTCCGGAAGGTGACCCTGACTCTTGGGCTCTTGTAGCATCTCTTCCTTCTTTAGCTTCTCTAGTCCGAGGATGCTAGTGGCTTCCTGATATTTCTGGGCTGCTGCTCATCTCCTTCATCACCCGAATAACCAATGCCCTGTATTATTAAATCTCCTCTGTGGTAAACGGTCCAAGTGTTTTCTATTTTAGACCCTGACTAATACTCCTGCTGTATTCCCTGTGCCCAGAACAGAGCCCAGCACCTATTCATTGCTCAATATTTGTTAAGTGAACAAAAGAACTAGTAGAGGGAGACAAACAAGTGTACAGATGATTATAATATATACATTAGATATGATAAAATGAATATGCACTACAGGGACACGAAAGAAAAAGAAGTTTTGATGCGTTTTGTGAGTTTACCTAATCAGTATTTGCAAGGAGAAATTTTCAGGTGAACAGTAGGTAATGTGATTTCCAAGATCAAAAACCTCATGAAAAGAAACCAGGAGATAAGAGAGAGAACAGTATGAGTGTTTCGGGACCTACTTAGTATTTCTTCATGGGTAAGATATAGGATTACTGTCTGAGAATTGTGAAAATTAAATTAAAAGATAATTAGATGCAGACTGCAAAGGGCTTCATGTCCAAACTAGTTTGGATTTATCCTGCAGGATCATTGAAAACTTGCAAGCAAGAAAATTACATAAGCACACAAAAATTTTGTATTCATCATATGCCCATTCCAAAATCAAAGCAAGCATTTTGTGATTATTACTTCATTTCTATCTTTTTTGTTTGTTGTTTATTTTTGTCACAAAAAGTTACTGTTGCTGAAATATTTCGTCTAGTTAAGAACGATTTTCAATGCCAGTGGGTGCTTCAGTTTGAAGATGCCTTCGTGAACAGCGATTAGTTAAGAACCTCAAGGTCTTTGCTGCTCCATTACAATAAACATCAACCACCTTTTGTTTTGTTTTTAACCACTGATGCTTCATCTTATAATGTCAGAGGTGTGCTGCTTCACTGGCTGCCAGATGGCTGCCATGTGCCAAGTGCCCAAAACACCACAAAAATGTCATGTACAGACTAGAATTATGTAGAAATTGGAAAAGAAGACAGCAGGGTATTAGGAAGCTGTGTTTTTACAACCATGTTAATCTGGAGCCTTTGTTAAGTATACTAATGTATACTTCCAGCCTAAATGGCTGGAAGCCATACCTGAGCCATTACCTGTGGATGTAGAAAAGTAAAAGCAAATAATGATGACTTGGATCTGCAAAGCACAGAGATTCTGTGGGACCACTTACTTTGAAAGGATGTTTTTACAAAAATTGTATTGCTTTCTTACCCTTGAACTTTAGATATGATTGGCTTAAATTCCTAGGTCAACATCTTATGGATATCCAAAGCCTGATTCAAGAATTCTGTAAATTGCTCGTGTGAACAGATCACCTTTGCCTCCTGGATCCTGATGTGCTATTTTGGTGTCATACACGCATATACTCAGACACAGAGTGCAGCCAGTCCCTCATTTTCCACCCACATATTGGGGTAGGTATAGTATTGCGACATAGATACAACTATGTCAACATTAGCAGGTTCTTAAGTATTTTCAGCTACTCTGCCATTGGGGTTTCCTTACTGGCTCTTCACTAGCTACCTATGCCACTATACTTCATACTTAATAAGGAATTTAAATGACAAAATGTTCACCATCTTAAATGGTTACCTGTTTATTCTAGCTTATTTACCAAGTCTCATGTTAACTCCAACAGGGAAGAAACTTTTTAAAGAATTTAAGCCAGCATAAGGGATCAATATAAGTAATTTTATCATTGAAGATATTGCTATGATTTAAGCATCTGTAAGTCCTGGTTCCCTTGAGAATCTGATGAATACACTTTGGACTATCATTGCATTAGTGCCAGATGGAGGTAGAAGTCCAGGTTCCCCACTTAGCCTCTGTAGACACCTGAGCAAGTGCATCCCTATTTACGGTTGGGCGAAGGTGGGAGTTTCGGCCCCCACTTGTGATGCAGAATGGGGCAAATTCCCCAAATAGGGTTGGGGCAGGGGAGCTCAGGTCCTACACTGAGAGAGAAAAGGTTCTTGGTTGAGCGCAAGAAAGAATTCAAATACCCACTGAAGTTAGAGTCAAAAGGAAAGTTTATTAGACGAAGTGTGGCTTCCTCTCAGAGGCAGAGTTACGAGAGAGCCTAATAGAGATGCAGAGAGACAGAGACAATAGAGAGAGACAGGGACAGTGAGAGAGACAGAGTAAAGACACTGACAGGGACCCTGAGGGTTTGGGGAATTCAGTTTCTATATCCTTCTTTAGTTTCTGTTACTTGTAATTTAAAAACTTTGTTTACTCATTCTCCTTTGATGGTATGGGCATACAATACGAAAGGTAACTATGTAGTGTGAAAAGCCTGCTGGCAATTCCCAGCCTTGATCCATAGGTTCCCTATGGTTTTAGCCATAGGGAATAAATGACTTTCTTTTGTGTAGGGCATGACTTAAAGACAGTGCTTTCTTATTCTCTCTTCATGGTATGAGTAAATGGTTCGTTAGTAATCCCAGGAGAAATCTTCTTTTGTTCTGCAGGTTTCCTCATGGTCTGGCAGTAGGGCTGATCAGCATATTGCAGTCTCTGAATATAGCTTGATTTAACTTTTAGTTCTCTTGCCTCCTCCCTACATTACCTCCACTTGGTGCAACTAAAAACTCTGGACCTTCTATATAAAACAAACTTCAAAAGTCTGTGAAACACGGACAGAAAACAAACTGGCTAGAGACCTGGGGACCCAAGGAGCAAAACAACGGTTAGTTCTCCAGCGTTTTTTTCCCCTATGTTCCAGACTTGGAACTGAAGAAGCCAGCAACCCAGAAATGTCAACAATCACAAAGTTCAAGAAAAGATGGTCTCTGTAGCCAAATTAATGTAGGGAGGAGGCAAGAAAATTAAAAATGTTAATCAAGCCACATTCAGAGACTGCAATGTGCTGATGGCCCTGCAACCAGGCCAGGAGGACACCTTCAGAACAAAGGAAGGTTTCTGATGGATTACTAACCACTCATTCTCCACACTTGTGAAGGGGAAAACAGGAACCAAGAGTCATTCCCTACGGCTAACACCAAGGGGAACCTGGATTAAAGGCTGGGAACTGCCAGAAGGTTTTTCACCCTACATAGTCTTACCTTTTCACTCTAACATATTCTTCCCCTTTCTCACTTTATGTCCATTTCAAAGGAAATGAGAAATAAAGAATGACGTGTAAACTGAATTCCCTGAACCCTCAGGGTCTCTCTCAGTGCCTTGACTCTGTCACTCTCTCACTGTTCATCTTCTCTCTGCCTCTGAGAAGAGACCACACTCTGTCTGTGGAGTGTCACCCCTTTTCTAATAAACTTTCCTTCTGACTTTAACTTTGGCATGTGTGTTGAATTCTTTCTACACTCTCCTCCAAAGGACCTTCTTCTTCCCTCGGTACAGGGCTTGGTCTCCCCGCCAACTCAGGGAAATTACCCCCATCCTGCATCAAAAGGACCAGGAAAGGGGCAGCCTAGCAAAGAAGAGAAGTTTCCTTCTTAACAATATCTCTGAGTTTGCCTCCGTTCATGTTGAGAATGATGAAAAAGGAACCTTTGCATATGTTGTCACCCCCATGCTGAAATCTTATGTGGACGATGAAGGATGCCTTGACTGGACTTGACATTGATTGAGCCACATTACCAGGTCTCCTGTCATTCAACATACCATCCCAAGCTCAGCACCAGAAATGAGCTCTGCTGGAATATTAGTGAAGCCATGTACTTCAGGCATCTTGATTCAAATTTAGGTAAGTGTTGAAAGACAAACAAATGTGTACTATGGTTGCAAATTTCCCTCACAACTCTTGGTCATTTCTGGTCATTCTTGGAGGCCAGGGAGCTCTGTAATCATCTCCCAGAGCACTAATGGGCCAGTGTGGTGATGCCATCTTGAGACACCAGGAAGGGATTCTGTAGTAATAGGCACACCACTATAAAATTTTCCGTGTTCTCTGTCACTATTTTTATTTTTATTTTTGCTTGTGTTTCTAAGGCTTCATCAAAGCCACTGACTGAATAAAACAAGAATTCTTCTCTGCTTAAGGCATCAGATTAAGGAGGGAGAATTCATATTACCTAGAGTAACTCAGAAATAGAGTCAGAAAGGAATTCCATATGCCGAAATGAGAAAAAAAAAAAAAGGTGTGTTACTATTAAACATGACAATTATAAAGACTTCATAGAAACATGGAAGAGATTTCTGGGGTATATTAAGTGAAAAAAAGCAAGATGAGAAATAGTAGGCTCACTGCATTAGGAAATAAACACAAATTATGGTAGCAGTAGTTTTCAGGTGTTTTTTTCTCTCTTTTTTCTAAACTTTGTGTAATGTTGCATATTTATGAGATAGTCTATATTATATTTTTTTTTCCATTTAATTAATTAAGAAAGAGGAATAATGTAAGAGTGGGGTTACCTTGGTGTATTTTGTTGTTGGTTCCCTGGAGTTGCAGACATAGTAATTTTGGATTAAAGCTTACATAAGCTAGTTCTACAGCAATAAAAACATTGTTTTATTGAACGTTGCCTCATCATTGCCTGTATTTTTATTGCTACAGAACCTAACGGTGTATTAAAAATAACTCAAACATTATAGCGCTTTATACATTTCGGCATTATTTTATAAGCAATGCCCAGATAGGGGAGAGTCCAAGATAAAAAGAATGTCTGCTACTTCCCAAAGCAGCCCTTTTGCTGTTTTCTCTGAACTATGAGAGGGATGTTCAAAACCAATGAAACCAGAAAGTACCAGCAGAGCAGGTTCGTTTCCTTGGGGTGTGCTTTTCACAGAGGCCCTTTGCCAAGAAACCGGGAGACAGAATTTCTTTAGGGCCAACTAGAGCCTGCAGCCATGCCAAGAATTACTTGGGAAGAAAAGCCAAGAAGCATTCCATTCTCAGGGCAGGTTTGGGTGCAGAGCTAAGGGTAGATCTGTGGCTGTTTGTGTAACTCAAGGGCAAACTGAGTTTCATGCTTCACAATAGAAAGAGCAAAGTCCTAGAGTTATTTTCAAAATGGGAGCAGAAACTTATATATGACAAAATGCATGACAAAAAATAAGAACTTGATAAGTTGTACATGAAAAAGAGAATACAGGCCCCTCCTTCACCCTCACCGCCCCCGCCACACACACACACACACACACACACCCCACTCCGCCCCTGCCACACACACACACATACACACACACACACACACACACACACACACACAACTTGGGCTGAGTGGTGTTAAAGGTATTTGGCGAAGACAAGAGAAAAGTCTTGTGGAGCCAAAAGAGGGTCAAATAACGTATGAAAAGAAAATAGAATGGGAAGTAGCAGAAATTAGTTCCCTAGTAGATCCTAGTCATGCCCACAAGTCTGTGGATAGAGAACATTGCTCAGTCTCTGAAAAAGAGCTAAATTCAAACTTTTCTGATAGTCTTGTAAAAAGTTTCATATGTATGTGCTGGAGAATATCTTAAATATAGAACTATATATTTGTTTTATATTTATCAAGCAAATCCCTTTATTATAAAAGTCTTGGTTGAAGATTTTAATTAAGTTCTATAGAAACTTGTGAATATTTGTGTGCAAACTAACATGTCACTGAATCTATGCCCAGAGAACTCCAAATGACCCTTAGAGAGGAAAAGGAAGTCGGAAGATTGACATCCCACAAAAAAAGACTTCACATCTTGGGTCCTGTATTATCACTGAGGCTCACAGATAAGATAAGGAGACTCCCAGACTTGCCCAAGGCCACGTGGCTAGAATGACTGAACTCAGGAATCAGAGCACACATTCTCTGCCTTCCTGCCCTCCAGTCAGGTTTAATGTATTTATATTCACATTTTCTCAATTGCTTAAATACTCTCTGGAAAGACCACTCAGATGCCATTGCTCCAGGCACTAACTGAGAGGGGGACAGTCCTCTGGTAGAGATCAGTGAGCACCAATGACAGAACACAGCAAATTCTCAGCTCTGTGTTGTGTCAGCTTCCACTGAGGTCATTTTAACTCTATAGCTGGTCCTTTCTTCTGTTCCCTGATGGGTCATTTACCTGGCAGACCAGTGCCTCCTATTAAAAATAAGCACACAAAATTTTCCAGTAAAACTACCCTATGTATTTTTAATTTAGAAAAATGAAAAGAGTAATGTATATTTTCCAGACTACCATTTCTCTAGGACACATTTACCTAACCTATTTTTTTTTCTTGCTTGCCTCACTGTTTTTCCATATTACCCTAATCCCTAAATGCCAGCAGTATTCTGGTATATGTCACTGTTCACCTGACACTTTTCTCTTATGGGGACATTCTAGTTGCACACATTTGCATTATTCCACTGTTGGCGTCTCCAGCAGATTCTGCAAATGTTAGTGTTGGACTTGTCACAGTAACATTCGAATTGTAAAAATAAATATCAAAGACTTGAAACATCAAAAGTAATCATAGAGATTCTTCTATAATCTTCATTCGATTTTAGAAGCATTTCTATTTTAACTGGTTGAAGTGGGTTTTACAAAGAAAGAGGGTAGAGGTAAGAGACAATGCTTGCATTTAAAGCAATTTTTATCTGTGCAAGTTCTCCCACTTCTACTTTTCTTTCTTTCTTCTTTTCTTTTTATTCCCCACAACAAGATATTATTTGTAGTATATTGAAAATGTGTTATTTGCAGTGGATTGAAAAGGAAAAGTTGAAAGAAAAAGTTGGAAAATGATTTCATAAGGCTGACAATTTTTCTTACCTTGAGTTACATGAGTTGAATTTCTAATACAGGGTCATATCTTTATCATCCTCTTCGTCATTAGCTCAAAAAATATGGCTACATTTCAGATTTTAAAATGTACTATGGTTGTTCTGAAACAAGTGAAACTTTGGGAAGCACCTTTACCACAAAACATAAAAACTTCTTGAGGCTAAGTATGGGTGTGTGTGTGTGTGTGTGTGTGTGTGTGTGTGTGTGTGTGTGTGTGTAGTGGTGGATTCAGCATTCCTGGATTTAGTTGTTCATAACCTGTAGACCTCCCCTAAGTTGTTGTGTGAGCACCTGTCCTCACACAGCTTTGAGAGTTTGCATGTGGGGAGCACACACAGGAAGCATTAAGAGAATGGTGACGAGAAATGGGCTCGGTATGCAATCTATTTTTGAAAGGAAAGAGAATGGTAGAAGATTTAGTATTCAGAATCTACGCTGTCTCTCTAGACAGACTCCTAAGTCACTCTAAAGATGGTATTAAATTTTACATGCCTGGCATGGAGTACATGAAAATGATCACACATTATAACATTACAAAAGCCCTTAAAGATCTTAGTTTTTCGCTAAGTTATATAGATTTTTTATTATATTGTATTTGCTCATAGCAATTCCACGTTGGAATTATAGAAAATTTGTCTGTTCTAGGGAACCAATAAATACAAGGACTACGAAATCTTTCAGTAAGATGTACTGCTAGTTTTTCCTCAATGTGATAATGACTTTCTCTGGTATTTTGCAGATAGTGTAATGGCAGTAAATTCTATCTCTTTGCCTAGTTAGTGTTTATGTAATTGAAATGATATTTTCCCCTATATCTAGTGTTCACTCTCTTTACATAATTTGAAAGTAAATGGGCAAACTCGTCTTTCCCCCTTTCCAGTAC
The DNA here is from genome assembly GCF_000325575.1 of Pteropus alecto. NCBI lineage: Eukaryota > Metazoa > Chordata > Mammalia > Chiroptera > Pteropodidae > Pteropus > Pteropus alecto. The sequence continues at coordinate 2,300,089 of NW_006436284.1, forward strand.
AAATCACCAGGGCCACCCATAGTTTCAAACTGAATTTTGGTTTTGTTCCTTGTAGGCTTTGATTCATGCTTTTTTTAGTTTCCAAGTAGAGAGCTCACTGCCTGAAAGATCAACAGAGAAGCAGTATCTCTGCCATCCTCCTTAACTGGTTGGACTTTATCCCTGTGATGCTGTCTCTGTTCTCTCTAAGCCGACAAATCTCAAAGTGCTGTCAGGGGACTCTTTTAAGTCCTGGAGACCCTTTCAGGGGCTCCATGAGGCCAAACTATTTTCATAATCACACTAAGGTGCCATTTGCCTTTGGTACTCGCGTACACTTGAGAGCTTACAGCGGTGTTAGGCAGGGGGTACATGACATGAAGTATCACATCTCTAATACAGAAGCAGATGTGATAAGCCAACTGTCTCTGACATAGCCAGACATTAAAAAGATTTGCAAATATATAAAACAATGTCATTCTCATTATCTGTTACTTGTAAAATATAGTTATTTTTCTCAAAAACATGCTAGCTATATTAATATGTAATGGTTTGTTAATGTGATTTTAAAATGAAAGAATTAATATTTTTAAATTTGTTTTATTTACTAATACAAGTAAATAACAAGAGATAAAACCTACATAAACTAGTGGTTTTTAGGGTCTTCAATAATTTTGACCATGTTAAAGTGAAACCAAAGTGAGAACTGCTGTTCTGAGTTTCTTCTCCCGTCATTTAATTCCCTCTTCCTATAATTTACTTTTATTGGCTGAATCTTATTTACGAGGTACACATTACATTTTTCTCTTCTATTTTACCCACAAACCCCATCTCTCCCCCTATACTCAACCTCCTCAGGTATGTGGAATATACCCACAGAGGTAACCAATTCAATTGTTTCTAGGGAAATAAGAAACCAGAGAAAATGAAGAAAAAGGGATAATTTAATAAAAAGAACACAGAATGTAGTCAACAGATGTGGGCTCCAGTCCTCCCACCAGGAGAGAAAATTGATGTTCCTTGTCTGTAAAATGAAAGAGGAGATCAGTTATTTTTAAAATACATTTCATTGAGCTTTATGATGTTGAAGATATGATGATGGTTCCAGATGGAAAGTGAGGAGACTGGGTGAGCAGATTCCTCCCCGCATTTTTCAACCAAGACAGAACCACTTCCAGACCATCTTATATGTCAGAGTTTGGGCTAAGACTTCATTTGATAAAAGAGATTTTGTACTCAAAAAGCTTGGAAACTGTGGGACAAATGATTCCTGGGGCCCTTCCGAACTTACCTTGTCAGAAGAACAGTGGTTTCCCATTAGACAGTGTGTCTACCTACACTAAGACAAGATAATTTTGTTTTGTTCTATATTTTACAAGTTGATATGGTCTAGAATGAATGTGAGATGGAAGTTGTACATAGGTCCTAATTGAAGAGGTTGTGGAGAGAATTTTCCTGTGTTCTCCTGATGATCAACATTGTTTTTGACATGTAAACACAACTCTCCAACTAGACTTCACTCCAAACCTTGGTTACACTCTCTTTAATGAGGCCACTAACTTCAGAGAAGCAATTTTACCTTCACCTGATAGAATATGATTGAGGAGAAAATCCAGCAACCTGTCAGAAAAGTTACTTGTCTGCATTGAAATTTGTGGAATATTTGCTTTGCTGTTGCAGTGAGAAGAAAAACAAGTGAACTCTGAGACCTAAATAACTACTGAAGTAGAGGACATTTTTATAGATGAATCAGAGCAATAAAATATTGCAATAAAGTAGCATTTTTTTTTTAATTTTTAGAAATCTTTCCTACATGTTCTCAGTTTTCTTCAACTCAACAAATATTTAGACAAGATACTATCTCCAGTAACAATTTAAATATTGAAGCATAGAGCTGGGGACCAACTTGCGTGAGTTCACTAACTAGAGGCACAATAAAAAGACAGAGTTACAGTGCAAGGATTTTGACTCATCACCTGAGTTCTTTGTTTTACAATCCAGAGAATGGGTTTCTTTTGTGGATATACCAATACCAGGAAGTGGCCTAGAAATATGTTTTTACAACATGAAATACTTCCCAAAGGAATGATTCTCTTGGGCAAAAAGAGCACTTCTGTTTTCATCTCTGGCCCACCTTCCACCCCAGGAATCCAGCAATCCCTTTTCTTGTCAATAAGTATCTTATATATTCTAAGTAAAATAGTTTCAAGTAAGCTATAATTACCTTTTCACAAGAGGAAGGTTTTGCTCTTTCACATACATTTTACAGTTCTAATTATACTTTGAAAAGCTCTAGCATTTACAAATGTTCATAGTTTAAAATATGAAGAACTACATGACCCTACTATCTTAGGTTCCCCATGGGAAGAGGCAAAAATTAGGCATTCTATGCTGATTTCAATTCCAGATAAAATAGTCTTTGAATTCGATTTCTCTGAAATTTGGAAAGTCATTGTTTAAACTCTTCTTCTCTGAGACCTTTTAAAAAACAGTAGCACTTCTGTTAGAAACTAAATCACAAGGTCTAAAAATTTATAATGAAAAATTGTTTGCAATGAATTCGAGAGATTTTTCTCATCCATCATAGCTGTGTCACTTTCAAGATGTGTTTTCCAATACACTTCTCTATAAATTTATGACATTTTCTACTTTGATTTTCCTCTCACATAGGAGTGCTTGATTTTTCATTTGGATCATGAAAAAAACCTTGAAACATAAACTACATTATGCAGTTCAGGTTCTACACTATTTGTTGTTTCACAGACACTAGAAGTGAGTTAGTTATTTCTTGCAATTATTAATGATGTTAATGGGATCACTTGGTAAAAAGTCATGCTATCCTACTCGTTTATTTGAGGTGGGGGAGGCCTTTGGGCATTTTTTTGGTTTCTCTGGATCAGTTCTTTAGTGAACTAAATTAGTTAATTTATGTCTGTAACCCATTTTTGTGTACTTATCTGGGAATAGTCCATTATTGACTTTGTTTGGAGTATACATAATATAATCTTAGGGATCAGAAATATGCCTACTTAGAGAAATTTTCCATTCACTTTATTTCTCAAATGCACAGACCACTTTGAAAAGTCCTTATCTACAAACAACAGAGAGGAATGGTTTCACACTCTTAAGAATTCATCATAAGTCACTGGAGAATGTGACATCCTTGTGCTTCTAGCTTATCTGCCTAAAGTAAATTTCAGCATAAACCCTTTGATGACTAAATGAAATTCACTCAACCATTTACTTGTATGGTTTGAAGATCTATAACAAAACCAATGGTTATATTTAGGAGAAAGAAATAGGGCCTCAACTGCTAGTCTGACACAAAATAAAATAAAATTACTTCAAGTTGTTCAAATGCTTATCGGCATCTAGATTAGAATGGATATGAGTTATTGCTTTCCTGTTCTAGCTTTGTCTTAATTTCTAACTTTTATTTTCTCTTCACCTGTCTCCACCTCCACACTACCTCCACCCACTTTTGGTTAATCTGCTGCCATACGGCATGCACAACACTTCTGTGGGTGATCTCAGAAACTTTTAGGAACCGGGTATTACCCTCTTATTTCCACATTGCTCTTCTTCCTCATTTTTCTAAAGAACTATAATCTAAAGAATGAGAAGATGAAATCTATCTGACTAGTCTATCATCTGAAAGGATTGTCAGGACTTTAACAAGAGGACATCATAACTAGTCATGGGGGAAAAAAAGCAAAATAAGTATTTCTTGCTTTATAGAAGTAGAGTTTTTAAATAGGACTTTTGATTTCCAATTGTAGTAATTTGTTAAGATTGCCATAATTAAATACCATAAACCAGGTGATTTAACAACAGAAATTTATTTTCTTACTATTCTAGAGACTAGAAGTCTAAGGTCAAGGTATCATCAGTTTTGACTCTTCTGAGTCCTCTCTTCTTGGCTTGCAGATGGCTTCCTTCTCATCATGTTTATACACAGTTTCTCATCTGTGCCTGTACCCCTCATGTTTCTCTGTGTGTCCAATTTCATCTTCTTCTATGGACATCAATCATATTGAATTAGGGTCCACACTAATGGCCTCATTTTAACTAATCACCTTTTTAAAGTTCTTGTCTCCAAATAGTCACATTCTGAGATACTAAGGATTAGAGCTTCAACATATGAATTTTGGGAACACAAATCAGCCCCTAACTCCTGTGTTTTGGTAGAACGCTCTTCGGGTAGCCATAGAGATCTATTCTAGCATGATTTGTTTCTCTCTTCTTTTAAACATTAAAATGCCCATTAGCCTTCTTCTTATTCCTGAGATGTGATGAGTGGCATTATTGAAAATTGGGAAAAGTTTCTCTTCGTCCTAAAATGTATGTTGATGTATCCTAGAGGGCACTGTGGGTGCAGTGTTATTGTTCTGATTTGTTTTGATTTACTTTAAGTAAATATTATATTTTGGAATGGAGGTAACCCAGCAGGGAGGACTGCTAAAGGTCAAGTATTCAAGACTTGTTTGTCTTGAATTTCTACCTTCTATAATTTGAAAAGGAAAATTCACACTTAACCAGAGGGAGAAAGTAGACTAATGTAGCTATCAGCCTGGTTTGGCAATGTATTAGGCAGGGCCCTCCAGAGAAACAGAACTAATATAAAGTGTATGTCTTTATAATCTCTGTCTCTCTGTCTCTCTGTCTCTCTGTCTCTCTGTCTCTCTCTCTCTCTCTCTCTCTCCCCCCTCTCTCTCTCCCTCCTTCCCTCCATCCCTCCCTCCCTCCCTCCTTCCATTCTCTCTTTCTTGCTCTAACTCTCCCTCTCACTCTCTCTCTATCATCTATCTATCATCTATCATCTATCGATCCACTTTAAGAGACTGGCATATTATTGGGGGCTGGTAAGTCTGATATCTGCAGAGTGAGCTGGCAGGCTGGAGACCCAGAGAATAGTCGATGACGTAGAGTTGAATCCAAAGGCAGTCTTAGACAGAATATCTTCCTCTTCTGGGGACATCAGGCTTTTCTCTTAAGGCCTACAACTGAATGGATGAAGCCCACTCACATCGTGGAAGGTATTCTGCTTTACTCAAAGTCTACTGATTTAAATGTTACTCATATCTTAACAACGACAACAACGACAACAACAACAAACAGTAACATCTATTCTAGTGTTTGACCAAACTGAGTTCCATAGCCTAGCCAAGTTAACATGTAAAATGCACATGTTAAAAATATTCTTGTTTTAAGTTAACCACACTTAGACATCTAATGAAGGTAGTAATGTCAGCTGATCTGTCAAATAGCCTTGTTAATGTGGAAATGTACTATAATGACCTCTTCCACATGCACCAGCTACATAATGCATGAAGAAAGCCACGCAAGGAATGGATACACATTGCAAATGTTGACCTTCCTGGAGGCAAAGAAACAAACAACATGGTCTCCTGCCATGTTGTGGCTTTTTGAACCCACCGTACATTAATGAAGACATATTTCTATCCCATTATCATTTTACAGCAGTGATTCACATTCTGGAGGTGGGACTTCTAAATCTTTGCTTCAAATAAGATTAGGAAGCATAAACAAATAAACAACACAATGGAGCAACAACAATACTCGGGTGCAAGTAGATTCCTACTACTGGCTTCCACCCTCACCCTTTTAACACCATATAGTAAACATACAGTAAGCATAAGGGAAGTCCTTGTTTTCTGTAGTTCGCATTCTGGCAATATCCAATCTTCAGAATATAGCTCCATAAAAATAAAAATAAAGCTAAAATTTTCTCTAACTTGAAATAGCTATTGCAAATCCCCTGCCCTGCAATTAGTGATTTATAGTTTCAGCCATTGCAGGTGGCCTCGATGGTCCTGATGTGTTATTCCATTCTTTGCTAAGCCGAATTATGTGCCTTCTCAGGCCATTATGTAGTGTGTTGATGAAACTCAAAAAGTGAGGCTGTACACTAAATAGACTCTGAGTCTTCCCATCTGGCTTAAGGGGGAGAGAGTTCCAGGGAGACATAACGAGAAGAGAAATGACAGACTGCATGGTAATGAATGTTTATATTGATGAGAATGAGTCAAAGTAGTTTAATTTACACTTGGTAGCCTCTCTTTAGGACAACAAAGGAGTATTTTATTGAAGTATTTAAAGGTATTTCAGAAATACTTAGAGAAGTATTTTAGAAAGCTTCCAAATAGATTGGTTAACATTTTTCTTTTTAAGTTTTGGCATACGTATCGGTAAAAGTCAGTTTTGAGAAAACTTCATTTACTAAAACTCTGAGAATACTGATTAAATAATGCATTTCCTTACCCAACTGTTTCGTAATGATCTGTGGAAAGCTCTGGACTGCAGCAACGCCTGCCCTGAATGCTGTTTTCTCTGAGAATATGCGTTAAAGTTTACATAAAATTTCTTGCAGGCCATGAATGCCACATTTCCCATACTATATGCCAAGGGGCCCCAGGGCACCTCAGGGAACTCACAGGCGCACAGCAGGATATCTTAAATTTTCAAAGAAACTCGGCAATACTTAATATCTGTCAGGCAGAGACAAATTATTTCCTTAAGGACATTCACGGTCTCAACATTAAGTTGTGCTACATTCCTTTTAATGATGTCATGTCTTTGAGAAGCTGAGTTTTCTGAAGTTGCTGTGCGAAAAAGCAAGTAGCCTACAAAAATCAATATGAAAGAAGAAATAAAGGTGGCAGCTTCCAATCGAATACCAAGGTTCGAGAAGTGTGTGGTGCCCGGGAGGCACATACATACAGCCCCTCAGTATATAATTGTTGTTATTTAAGGATGAAATAAAATAAATATAATTTTTCTTCCAATTTGTGTGTACATATATATGTATACATATTTAAATAAATAAAATGCCTAGAAAGTTGCTGAAACATAAAAACTTACTAATTTGTTTGGACTAAATTACTTAAAAAAAACCCGTAGGTAATTCTTTTGGCCTTATTGCTGCTATGAAAAAATCACACCAAGGGCGCCATGAACCGAGGACATGTTCAAACCTCTGCGATAGTGATTATGGCTGCATTTGGTACCTGCTACCAGTTGCAAAATGGGTATCAAAGTGTTCAAAATATGTAGGTTTCCACAGGATGTGTGTATGAAAGAAAGAAAGTGTGTGTGTGTGTGTGTGTGTGTGTGTGTGTGAGAGAGAGAGAGAGAGAGAGAGAGAGAGAGCGAGCGAGAGAGAGAGAGAGAATACTACAGAAGTTGAAGTCAAGTTCAGTGGGGTCCTTGGCTTTTTTCCCATTTTGGTACCTCGAGCGCAGCTAGAGAGAGAGAGAGAGGCAGAGAGAGAAAGAGAGAGAGAAAGAGAGAGGTTTTATATGCGTTTTGGTTGCATCATGCTTATTCTGTTTTTGTTTGTTTGTTTGTTGTTTTTTTAGGACTATTTAAATTTAAAAAGTATAGTGATGTTTAATCTCACCTCAAAATGTCCTGCCCATTCCTTCCCTAGTTTACCCCATCTTGGTAGAAATGATATCATTAGCGAATCAGAAACCTGAGCGTCATCTTATTTTTCCTCTCTATTACGCTCCATAGTGAATTTATCACAGAGTCTTGTTGCTTCTGCCTTCATCATGGATCTCAAGCTCATCCATGTCTCTGTGGGCTCACTGCCACCCCGTTGCCCAAACCACTATGTTTCCTCTGCTAGACCTTGACGATGCGCCAGCCTCCAAAAGGTCTTCCTGCATCCATCTTTGCCCTCTTTCTGGCCTCCACAAAAACAGCCTCAATAATCTTTTGAAAATATAAATGGCATTGGGTTATTCTCCTACTAAAACCTTCAGTGATTTCTCATTTCACTTTACTTAAAAAATATGTCAAAGCTGCTCACCATGATTTAAATCCTACATCGCTTGTCTCTCCTCTACCTCTCTGGCCCTGTCTCTGCATCGTGCCTTCAGACTCCAGGCTCCAGCAATTTGGCTTCTTTCTGTTTCACAAAGACACTGAGCTCTGCTCCAACTCAAAGCTTTCTTGTCTTTGCCTGAAGTGTTCCCAGTGATCACCACAAATATGATCGACTTCTTTCATTCTTCGGGTAACACTTTAACTGTAACTTCCCCAGCAAAATGTCCTCTGACCACGCTACCTTAAGTAAACCCCTCCATACAGTCATAAGTAGAATCCCTCTCACGGCCCAACCTGATCATGGTCTTTATTTATAGCTGCCCATTACTTGACTGCCTGACTGGCAGTCATTACACTGTAAGCTCTACTGGGATAAGTGGCGGGTCTTTGTACTTCTCAGTGTATACCTAGTACCTAGCAGTGACTCTGGTGTTCAATAGGTACTCGATAGTAATTATGGAATAAATGAATTAATGAATAAATGCATTCCACCCTACTAAATGTGTGATTGGATTGTGGGGCCAGTCTGCTTGATCTCTTCTCTGCTGGCCATTTCATATAGCCTGGTATTCTTGCCCTTGACCCTAGCAACATCTGAAGAATGGAATGTTAAAGTGATGTAACAGTGTATAAACTAAAGGCAGATTTAAGGATACAAACAATGAAGCAGAGTCCCTTTTTATCTGAATAACTTTGTATATCCTAACTTCTTGAGTACAAATAAAGATTTCATAGTGTTTCCCTTGGGTCACTCTTTCTTTTTCTTGCCCTAAGAACATGTTATTATAATACTTCTTAAATGGTTTAAATAGTTACCATATATACAAGATTTCTTGAGCAACTATTTCCTTTGTGATAAAAATTCTATCCTGGCTTTTCTATTTATAGAAGTCCCTGCAATGATGTTCTTATGAACAACATAGGAGCAAGATTTTGGGGGAAGTTCCATTATTATGAAACAATATTTCAGTTTTCTGAAAACAAATCTTATCTCCAACCTTTTACTTTATTTAAAAAATGTCATTATGGTCCAAAATCCTGGGGAAAAGAGCTTTATTTGTGCCGAAAATGATGAAAAATGTGTACAAAGGTGCACAGTTACTGTCAAAGAGAGATTTTAAAAGAACATGTATTTGTATTGCATGTATTCAAAGTGTGTTAGTAGTTTTACTTTTTCTTGGTCTTAGTAAAGTGTCTGTGTATATATTATCATTAATTTAATGTTTTATATGTATGTAACTATTTATTTCCTAAATAAGTGGTAAAACTCTTGAGTAAATACTGAAGACAAAAAACTACCTATGATCTGATTACATCCACTGGGAATTTACATTTTAACTAGTAAGATTAGACATATATATGCACAACTGTTCTATGATATCATTTGTAATAAAATTTATTCAGCATAACCAATAATAGGAGCTATAAAAATGTGGGGAATGGAGGAGATTCTTGGAAACCTCCCTCCCTCCCTTAAACATTCCAGTTTTATTGAGCTATAATTGACTGATAAAAATTGTGTATATTTAAGATATACAATATAATATTTTGGTATACTTACATATACATTGTGAAGTGTTTACCAGAATCAAGCTAATTAACATACTTTTTTTTTGTATCTGATTAGAATAGTTAAGATTTACTCTCTTAGCAAATTTCAAGTATACAATCCAGCATTATTAACTATAGTCAACTGTGCTGCACATTAGATCCCCAGAACTTATTCATGTTATAACTGGAAGTTTGTACTCTTTGGCCAGCATCTCCCCATGTCCCCCACACGCTAGTTTCTGGAAACCATCATTTTACTTTCTGCTTCTATTGTTGACTCTTTCAGAGTCCATGTGCAAGTGGAATCACACAGAATTTGTCTTTCTATGTCTGGCTTATTGCACTTAGCATAACGTCTTCCAGGTTCATCCATGTTGTTGCAAATGGAAGGTTTCTGTCTTTTACATGGTTGAATAATATTCCATTGCATCTAAATACCACATTTTCTTTACTCATTTATTCATCAACCATCACTTAGATTGTTTCCATATCTCTTTCAAGTCTTTTAATTAATGAAAATGCCATGGAAAAGAGGGGATGCTTACTGGTCCTTGAAGGCCAGATTTCTTTATAAGTAGAATTTTGAAAAAGTATTCTGTAAAGAACAAATGGACCAGGAAATAGTTCTGTTGAGACGTATCAGCAATGGATGAACAGAGGCAGCAAATTTCAGAGGTCTCTCTTCATGACCTAAGCTGGAGGATGACCTAAATAATGAACAATTATCTGCAACTGACATTCACCTCAAGTATCAGAGGTGCATTCAGTGCAAATTACGCCCTGGTAGCGATGGCTTTTCATTGTTCCCACCTCTGTTCAGTAGAAGAACACTGGGTTCCTCCCTGGCACTCTTTCTTCTGCTCGGGGTGGTGGGGGGGTGGTGCGGAAAGGAAGATACTGAGTAGATAGATGCATCCTGAATAATTTTCTGGAATGTAAACGATGTCGTAGCAGGGAGAGACACTGCTTGTTCCCTCAGACTCTTGTCTTAGGCTATGGTCTGGTTCAGGCTGCTCTGTGATGATTAAATATCCCTGAGCAGATAAAGAGAGTTTCATTGACACAGTATCTACCAAGTGTTTACCTTAATAGCATTTATCAGAAGAATCCTGGATCAGTATCTCCTAGAGGAAGCTTCCCCTTAGCATCTTAGAAGATTGTTCCTTTTTAGGGGAAATTGTTTCAGAAGAAAGAATAAACTCAAGTGAGGCTGGTGACAGAACCTAAGATTGCTGACTATTACTTTTACTTTAGGCATGGCATAATTTTGCCTTCTATTTTACCTAAAGTAGTTTAGATTTAGTAGAAAACTGAAGGCTTAGTATTTTATAAATATCGTTCAAAATTCAAAATAGACTCTCTACCAAATAAAGAATGGCACATAGCATTGTTTATGCCCTTAAGTGTTCAGTGGGAGGATTCAATTTAATCTAAAAAATGCAATTAAAACGAAAGTGCTTTGCTCCCAGTTTAAGTCAATAGGCAATAGATGTTGCTATGCATAAGGTACCACAAAAATAGCTGTGGAAGACTTGAAAACTTCAATGCATGGTTTCTGCCATCACTGGGAGGAGGAGATATAATCACAAAAAATACAATATATACAGAGCAATATGTAAGCACCAAATTAAGTGATTCAGCAATTTAAATTTAAGAGTTAAAGCCTCATTTCAATTGCAAATTACATAATTGCATTTTCATGTTTTACAATAAACGAGATGAATTTCTCTCCCAGTTGTTCTTCTCTCCGAAAGGTGGCTTGGCCTGCATAGTGCACACTGAAAGCCAGAACCCAGCACTCCTGGCAAAGCTTGTCGTTGTAGGGCTGCACACCCCACAGGCACCTTCTGGGTTAGGCAGACTGAGAAAGTGCTGCCTCACATAAAACAGTAGAATATGCAGTTATTACGCTGTCTGAATTTTGAGAGAAAAGATTTCCTCTTCTTCAGCATTATGAAACAAGTTATTATGTTCTTCTAGTAAACAAACAGAATTCATCTGTAGGTAATTAACCAAAGGTGTTTAAAGTTACACTGGATTTTTGAAGTATTTGGCTTTATCAGTTACCTTCTCGGGACCTCATTTGTTCATTTGTGAAATGAAGAATCTGAACACAATGATTCATGTAGTGTTTCCGGGTATGAAACTTGTAGTTTTTTGAAGCTATGAATATCTTACATTTGTTTTCCTTCAAAAGCGTTCACAAAAAAATATTTTGTGGTAGCTAATCCACTTATTTTGTTTTTTTTTTCCTTATGCTTAGAATTCATTGTGTGTGCATCTTAAAAATCAACATTTGTTATAATCTTTCTTGTAAGCTGAAGTGCAAATGAACAATTTTCTTAAGACAGAATTTCAAAACAGTAAAGTTTTTACTAAGGAATAAAA
>NW_006436284.1:2311891-2312651 GCF_000325575.1 Pteropus alecto
CCCAGTGTGCTGAAATGAATCTTTCCTCTGTGAGGTATGGGACCCAAAAGCTATTATAAACTTGCTTCTGGTACATGTCAGTGAGTGAGCATGAGAAAGACGTAAATTAGCTGTTGTTGAAAATTTGATTTGTGTTTGCCAAGCTATTCCAAGTCCCCTGAATGGAAAACTTCCTGAAGTGCTTACCAGTGGTGGACATGCCCCCATAGAGGTCTGAGAAATGAAAGGCTGGTAGCAGCAGTGGAAAAGAGATGATGAATACAGCTAAATCTTTGATAGGCTATGCAAGGTTATGCCGATCATAAATTCCAGCTTGGCAGAGAAGTTAAAGGGAAAAAAAAGTAGAGACACAGGGATGCAGAACAAAAGATTATCACTGGAAAAACAAAGTCAGTCAGAAATAGTGTAAAAGGCTGTCCTCCATGGAATTAGCAAGATAGTTTAAGACTAACCTTGGAGGAGGCGGAGTGTGCTTGGGAATCTCCATTGTGCTCTAAAAACTAGAGTTCTTGTTCAAAGTATAATTTTTAGTGCGTTAAAGCACTAAAAATTATACTTTGAAATTATACATCTTGGATGTATGGATGTGGCTGAAAAAATCACCACTTCTGCTATAGAATAAGAGTTCCTTGATATTTTTGAATTACTTTCTTGGCTGGAGCCAAAATGTTTATGTAGTTTAAAGAAATGCAATGACACTTTAAGAAGTAGGTGCATTAAGGTAGTAGATGAAGAAAGGAAGGGAAACAGAGAAGGGAAA
>NW_006436284.1:2312686-2349910 GCF_000325575.1 Pteropus alecto
AAAATGCATCATGCACTCTGCTGGAAATATTCACAAATGTGACTTAAATTTTACCGTTGTGACTACATTGAATGCTGAGAATCATGTAAAATGAACATCCTTTCGGAGAAGAATGGGGATTTTTAAACTATGTGTTGAGTGACAAGGAGGTAATATTACATATCGGTTAAGGACATTGGATGTAAGAGTCCAGAAGAGGTGAGTTTGAATCAGATGTCGCACTTGCTAGTTGTTTTAAGCGTCAGTGTCCTTATCTCCAGAATGATTCCATCCTCGAAGGGTCACGGTGATGATTGATTTGTATACTACTGTTCCCAGAGTAAGCATTCTTTACTCATTAACTTATTTAATTCTTACAACTGACGTTGTTATGCCCATTTTACAAAAAAACAGGAATGCGAAGTCCCTTGCCAAAAGTCACAGCTGGCCAGTGGTAGGAAACCCAGGTTTATGACTCCAAGTCTAAGGCACTCTGACTTACCTGTGGTCTTGACCAGAAAAAAAAAGAGTAAAAGCAGGGAAAATGAAAATGGCACGCCTCTGCTATTTCTCTCTCTTCTTCACCATCCCTTCCAAGGTGCACATATCCCTTTTGGAGTGGCCCTTGAGTGACACTTCCTCTTCCTCCAGCTTCATTCATATTGACCCATGAGCCAGTCCCTGAGTGAATTCTCTCTCTCTTGGCAAACTTGAGGAGAGACTTCTTGTCAAGACACTAACCTATAATAATAATTACAGGGCCACCATTCCCACCTCACCTCAGGCTATTACAATGATCTAAACTAAACTTGGAAGTTCTTGAAAACTCCCAAGCTTTGCATCCTCAGAATACATCATCACCTTCCACACGCAGGGTTATCCACCAAACCACACAGTTCCCAGAAGGGATGATGGTTAACTGACTGCATATTTGCTGCTGCTATTGTTGACCTGCTGCTCACAGCTATGGGAAGCTGGCTTTTCGGGCCAGGCTGGACTCTTGTATATATAGTTGTGCTGTCCAGCACTGGGTTATACATAGCGGTTTTCTCCTCCTCAGTCAAGCAAGCTAGTGTTTTTTGAATATGTCCTATAAAGTCAACACTAAGGTAATAAAAAAACATGAAACAGAGTGATTTGACCTCGAGAACTTTACAGAGTACCCATAGGTCAGGTTAGGTCAGGAAAAAGTCATTTGTTTCCAACCATTTATGACTACTTCTTGCTCTCTTTCAAATAGGTCTTCATCTGTAGGACTGTTTCAAGCAAATCAGTCAGAAAATGGTAACGTTTTTTGTTTTGCGTTAAATATTGTAGCCACAAAGAGTACTATTAAAGTGAGGAAAATCTAAGGCATCAATAAAGAATAATTTAGGATCCCTTTTCTGGCCTTTTGAACCTCCTAACAAATAGAGTAAACAGAATTTTAAAGGCTCATCATTGAAACCATAACTTAAAACATAAGACCAAGATTCTAGTCTTGGATCTACCAGTGAGTAGCTGTATACTCTTAGACAAGTCATTTAACCTTTCTAACTCTTAGTATTCATTTTCTAAAAAATGAAGGAACTAAGATGTGTGAGAAACTACACACCTATTAGATCTTTCTTTCAGTTATAACTCTGAGCGTCTGGTGTCACTCTCCACAAGAGTTTGATTTTTAAATTTAATATCATTATGATAGGTGTGTGAAGTTGGCCACTGGTGCAACCTCTGGTTTTTACTGAAGTTTCAGGTCTCTGAGGTGAAGAGGGTAAGTATGAGTCCACAGCACAGAAGGACTGGAGGAGAGTCCCTCTAACCAAGGGTCATCGGGCCCCACCAACGGCTTATGAGACACCCCTATAACTGATGGGCCCCAGCTTGTACCTAATAGTGATCACAGCTTACTGAAAAGAGATTGAGAACTGGAGAGAGTTTTACTCCTTGCTCTGACACTAATTTGCATTATTACTCTAGAAAGCAACTTACAATGTTAATTTCTCATTTTCCCCCTTGGCCAAAAGGGAAGATTAATATTGATTCTAATCATTTTATCTAATTGTTGTGAAAATCACTCCCACACCCCCCACACACTGTACCTAGATATAAAAGTACCTTCAATATCTTTGGCGAATAGCGGTGACAATATAGTTTGTAATGGCAGATTTCATTTGCTCGGAATATACGTGTCACTTATTGGCCAAGCCACATGATTCATCTGAAAGGATCACTCTTAACTTGCCACTTTACTGCTCGCACTGCTTGACGAAGGCAATCTGAAAGATCTGGGGCCTCTCAGCCTGGTTACTGTTAAGATCATAAAGACCATTTAGACTCAACATTGCCAGTTCAGCAGTTTTCAGCTATGTACATAAAACTCCTTTGAACTCTTTTTTCTCTTCACCTGTTTCATAAGGTACTTTCATGAGGCTGCCCAATGATATAGTTGATTAGCCTGGGCTTCTGATACCTTCCCATTGCTGTTATACATCTCTCCTCTACTGAAGAGTTGCCTATTTGATGCTGGTGCAGCTTCTGCTCCCAACTGTTAGTAGGTCCCTTCTCCAGCCTCCATTGCCATTGTTTCTGCCTCTGCTGTTCAGCCCATATGACCACCAGGCATCCAACTTCTGTTTTCTGCTGGGACCACCATGTCAATGCTGAAGTCCTGGGCTGCCCCACTCAACAATCTGACCTCAGTCTACTCCAACTTTGTTGTTTACCTCTCCCTATGGAAAATTTTTGCTCAGGCTAAAATTTGTTGTTTTTTTTGTTTTGTTTTGTTTTGTTTTTTAACTCAAGACATCCTCTCTACTTAGAATAACCTCTGACCTGCCTCTCCTTTTGCATCTGTCTAAAGCTTTGCCATCTGGCAAGGTTTAATCAAAACCTCACATGCTCCAAGAAGCCTTCCCATAGTCCCTTAGTGAGTCTCAGTAGGTTTGTTTTCTTTCACCAGCAATAACCTTTGTTCTTTGGACTCTACTTCTGACCTGAAATGCTGCCATGCTGACTTTTAAAGACGGACTTCAGTCCTGCTACAGATTTCATAAATTCTACCATTTAAATAAGTTTTTGACTCCTTTCTTTAAAGCCCCAATGAAATACATATTACTTGGGGCGAAAGGTTGGGAAGAATAAAAATAAAGCATCATTTTGTTTTAGTTGATGATTTTTTTTATTAGACCTAGAGATGATGGAGTAATGGACTAAATATAGTCAGGATCTATTTTCAAAATGTTGACAGCACTCTTTTCCCAAGTGCTTCAAAAGATTCCTCAAAATGCTAAGCAAAGAGAGTGGGAATTAAGGCAAAAGCAGTACCAGCAGCAAGTGATGGCTGTGCTTCTGTTTCCTCTTTAGATGCCCAGGAGACCAACATAGATTTGGATTTGTCAGCTGCTTTTTTTCAGGGAAAAGGCCGGGGATTATTTGATACATCCTTCCCTTTGAGTCTAAGGGATGCTGTGACTGCCTTGAAGTCTTAGTTCATTTGAGTTGCTATAACAAAACACTATAGTCTGTGAAACTTAAAGAACAAAAATTTATTTCTCACAGTTCTGGAAGCTGGGAAGCCCAAGATTAAGGTACTGGTAGTTTGATGTCTGGTGGAAGACCACTTCCCGGACCACAGTCTGCTGTCATTTCTCTGAGTGCTCACATGACAGGTGGAATGAGGGAACATTCTGGAGTCTCTTTTATAAGGTTGCTAATCCCATTCATGAGGTCTCCACCCTTATGACCTAATCACCTCCAAAAGCCCCACTTCCAGGTACCATCACAATGGGGAAGAGATTTCGACACATGAATTGAGGGACACAAACATCCAGTCTATAGCACTCAACCAATAGAGTTCTGTAGCAGAAATAACATTGTGTTACTCTCCAGATCAATGCCTTAAAGACTGACAGCATCCATTTTCTCTTACATTCATATCTGGAATTATATTCACATCTGGACTTGAGTTACCGTACGTGAAGAAACCTGAGCAGTCCCTTGGTGAGGTCCATTGAGAGAGGAATAAAGGCTCTTGGCTGAGAGCCCCAGCAGAGTTCCCAGCTGACTGCCACCACAAACTGCCTCCATGTGGATGAGCCATCATGGAGGGAAACTTCAACCCTAGCCAAGCCACACCAGTGATGCTGTGAGGGGCAGAGATGAACAGTCCACAGAGAACCCTGCCTGAATTATATATATATATATATATTTTTTTTAGCAAAATAATATTGTTGTTGTTTTAAGTCACTAAACTTTGGGTGGTTTGTTTGGCAGTTAGTCATAGACAACCAGAATATAGTTGAATTAACTCCTATCTTTCTGGTTGAAATCGGAGTTGGCTGAGTTGACCAGACAAACTTCATGATTATACTTTGCATAAAAAAATCTACCAGAAACGTGAGTTTTTGTATCCATAGTCTTTGCCAGAAGAAAAATGAAACGACACAAAAAGTGTCAGTTCAACTTGTCAGTGAAATGTTTGCAAAAACCACTGCTCAAATTTCTCATGTATTCTACAAGTTGAAAGGAGAGCATAGTTGCCATAAAATGATGTCTGACTTATATTCTCCCCTCTTCTGTCATGATAGGGCATCGTATGAGTAGCCATTAGAAAGAGGGTCTAGGCAGTTCAGTTCTTAGGTTGGAGGGGATGTTTGGATATTGATATTTCTATCCTTGTGGGACCTGGTAGGAAATGTCGAGATTTGATGGCATCTTGAATTCACCAAATACTTAGTGAGTATTGATTATGTGCTTATGTGTTAGGCACCATGCTGAGTTTTTGGGGTACAGTGGTAACAGAGAAGATACTGTCCCTGCTCTCATGGACCTTACAATAGACTAAGAGAAATAGACAATAAACAAATGACAATACACCAAATAACTGTATCACAGCAATTTTTCTAAATGCCATGGAAGATAATTCCAGAGTGTATCAGAGGGCATCTTAAGCAGAATCTGAACTGGGTAATAAAAGATGTCATTTCTGGGAAATGGTATAGACTGAGATCTAAAGGTAAGAATTAGCCAGGAGGAAATGGGTTGAGGCTGCTTTCTAATGAAAGAGCAGGTCCTGTGAGGTGGGAAGGCACACAGGGCCTAGAGTAAGAGAGAAACTGTCTGGCCAGCGCAGTGACCAATGTGGGGAGTGATGAGGAATTAGGCTGCCTAGAGGGTCAGAGGCTCAATCATGTGGGGCTTTAAAGCCACAAAATAATTTTGAATTTTAATCTGAAAAGTGAGGTGACACCTATGACAAACTTTAAGAAGTGAAAATATAGTGGTGTGTTTTAAAAGATAAATTCCAGGAAGAAAGTTTTGAGGGTGATGTAAAAAGTGAACTTGAGACATCCTTCAATGAAGGAGGGTTTGATAGGAGAGAAAGTCAAGGTGAGAGAAAGTCAAGGTGACTATACATGACTTCACCTACCTAAAATGCCTGCCTAGGACTGCCCTTCACCGCAACTTACTACCGGGTTCTTTCCATTGATAAAATTCCAAGCGACTACATCTGAGGTAAGCAAAGACACCCCTGAAGGCAGCATTGCTACAGCTTACCTAGGACTCTCTCTGGTTCTCTCTGGGGATGGGGAAAATTTGTGACAGGGTTCACAGCAAGAACAGACCATGAGATGGCCTTCTTTTCCACATGAAGCTGGGTGAGTAGCAGATACCCTGTTGCTCCACCAATAAAGAAATAGAACTGGTTATTCTGTAGGTAGCATTTTCTTTTCCAGTATCAAACTAATCAATGGAGTGCTGTGGTGGCAAGACACTAAGCTGCTGAGACAGCAGCCTTTCAGATGAGAAAAAACTGAGCACCTGTACTTAGGTCCATAAATAACTGAAGGTTATTTGCCCTGGAGATGGAATTGCTGGTTCAAATGTTTCCACCAATGTTACCATTATAATTTCAGGAGAAAGCTTTGGTTTGCCCAGAGCAAAATGTATTTTAAGACATATAAGTTTATACCCAAATTGGGACTTTTAGCTGAACATCTCCAAATACACAAAACCCAAGGAAAAAAAAAATCTTCCTATAGTTGTTCACCTTTTTTTGTACTTGAATATACCTAACCTCAAATTTGTTTTGTTGTTGTAAAACCAGTATATATCTATAATTATCAATTTAACTTTACTTATAATCAAATAAGCATTATTGAATAATGTCTAAAACTGTGTTAGCAATTAATCCTCTTACACCTGATAGGATTTTAAAAATTAGCTTTGTCCATCTCAAACCTACTTTTCTAATGAAATTATTTTGACATCACCTCTATGCTGGGTACATGGGACTTATTTGGAAACTCTTTCTGTATATGGAAAGATTTTCTCTTCTAAAGCCATGAAATAGTCTATCTTCTGGTGGCCTTTGACACAGTATTTGTAAATCTGCTATAATCATTTTGTTGTTTATCTTTCAGAAATATCTGGACAATCAAATAACAGTCTACTTCTCATGTAGACATTGCAGAATCATAAAGACAAATCTTAGATCCTTTAATATTACTCTTCTTTTTAAAGGAATCTTACAGTAACAGGATGATAGTCTAGCACATAAGCATTAGAATCTGGGGTTCTTGAGATCATCTCCCAATATTATTCTTTCATCTTCATATTTGCTTCATTTGGGATTTTCCAGTCTTACAATTGCTCTCACCACCCTTTATCTGATTTGTGGAAAAGGCATTTCATGTTACTTCTGCTTCCCTATCCCATCGCATGAAACGTTCACCACAAATCAGTTTTGTTAATGGCTCCCTCCTACCTTTTGTACCAATTTCCAATTCTACAGCTCAGTCTTCAAGGTCCACAATTAACTGGCTGTCATCTTCGACCATTTCTCAAAGGAACTCTTCTGTTTTCATGTTTCCGTTTTCCAATTGCATCTGCCCTCACATTGCCAGTACATACATATAATTCCTATTCATTTCAACTGCATGACTCTATTCATATTTCCTTCCATGCTATGCTCTCTTTTCCTTCATTCTATTATTTCAAATCTTGAATTTAGGTTCATGTGTTGCTAAATGCCCACATCCAATATGAAACCTTATTGGATAGGTTAAGGCCACATGAAGTAGTGAAGGAAAACATACTGTGAGAGGAGATAATAAAGAGAAGCAAGCCAATTCCTACCGCGGACTCAGGAAAAGCTCAGCAATGTGACACTGCCTGCACTGCTGAAGGCATATGAGGTATGTGGCAGGACCCAGCAACATTGTTTGAGAGTTCACCTGGAGCTCAATGCAGATCCCATGCCATGTATCCAGGTGATTCTTCCCCAATCCCAGCAGGATACTGGGAATTCTGCAGAAAAATTGAACTGGAGAGGCTCAGGACCAGGAGACACCTGGCACATTGAAGTCAAGGAAGAGACATCATTTTGAGAAGAGGAGAATTAACTGAAAGTTAACAAACTGAAATACAATTCTTTAGTAATTTTGCAATTCTCAATTTCCAGGCACATCCCAGCCAAAGAACTAGAAGAGTAGTCCTCTGGAGAATAATCTCGATGGGAAAAAGAAAAATCTATTGCTGCTGGTATTTGGAAAACTTCCTTAATGAAATGGCCAGATGTCTATCCAATTTCTCTATGGTGAAGCCTACCAGTTGTAAAAGTCCTGCTCAAGCACAAAGGGTTCTGAATCCCTGTTTTATTAATTCTGGGAAAGTCTCTCCTTGAAAGACAGAGGCAAAACCAACTATAGAGAGAAAAAGGAATTTGAAGGATACAGATAATTGTGAGAATATAAGAAAACATCAGAACTATGAGCAGTTTCCTTGGAGACAAAAGAAGTTATTACATTTACTGAATAACATCATGCTATAAAAAAACAAGCAAATAACAAGAAAAAATAACATGCAAAATAAAAATACAATATCTGATATCAAAAATTGAGGGTAATTTTGGGAGATAGTATTGAAGATATATTTCAAAAAGTAAATCCAAAAATGGATTGAAAATA
Organism: Pteropus alecto; assembly: GCF_000325575.1. NCBI lineage: Eukaryota > Metazoa > Chordata > Mammalia > Chiroptera > Pteropodidae > Pteropus > Pteropus alecto. Next base: position 2,320,615 of record NW_006436284.1, read on the forward strand.
GAAGAGTCCAAATATATGAAAATTTGATCAATACAAGATGAATCAATATGAGATATCCAACTCCTAATATTGAGTTCCAGAATAAAAAAGAATAAAGAAAAATTAATAATGATGAGAATAATAAAGAATCTTCCTTATTTGAAAGGAATGCGCTTCCATCTCAAACGATCCCTCTGGGAGCCCAGCATCATAAGTGAGAGCATCAACTCATGCTATGATGACATTTCAAATAATGGGAATAAAAAATCTTAAAAGTTTCCAAAGAGAATAAAAATATGCCCTATAAAAAGGATAAAGAATCAAGATGACAATAGACTTTTTAGCAACAACATGAGAAGCTAGACTATAATGGAGAAAAAGTTTCAAAATTTTGAAAGAAAACGAATTCGAACCTAAAATTCTATAGTCAGCTAAATTATCAGTCAGATTTGAAGTTAAAAAAACTACATTTGAAGACATAATTGATCTGAAAAAAAAAAAAGTCCCCTGTGTACTTTCTCATGAGTAGCTGTTGAAATATTTTTTTCAACAATATAAAGAAATAAACCAAAGTGAGAGAAAAACAGATCCAAGAAAAGTGGAAGAAATGTTTCAGAACACCTCCCACACCAAATTAATAAAGAGGTTATCCAGGAAGATCTTAAATTCAAAGACCAATGTGTAGGCTATATTTTTAAAAGTAAAATCTATACAACTAGAACCAGTTTCTATTTCTATAGTTCTGTAAACTAGGCTGAGTTACCCATTTACTATGAATGCATTTATAAATAAAATGTAACAAGTGGCAAACTCTAAACACAACAAAAAAGTAAAATAGGTTGTCAGTGCAATGCCCCAATTCAAGCCCGTTTCCCCCAACAGAATTGCCTATGCCCACATTACACAATTGTAAGCCAATAGTTAATGCTGTGACATGACCCAATGGGCCTTTGGCACCTACACCGACCGTCCCTCAACTGAGGTCCTTTCTCTGACTCGCCTGCTCCTGTTATTAGTATCCACTGACTTCACTCTCTGTTAATACCTGCTCTCTGCAATTCCTCTCACCTGGGAAAGGTGTCTGGAACGCCAAAAATTTACCTTTCCTAGCATCATGTCTTTGACAAGAATCAAGCTATTCTCTCTCTCTTCTGCTCCCCAAAGAGGACAGATCCTTTCCCAGATTGGCACCACTGCTTAAATTTTCATCATTTTTAAGAGTTCTTATAGCTATTATTTTTCCAAACCCTTGGGAAAAGAGATGTGAGAGTTATTAGAAATCTTTTCAAAGAAATCACATCAGTTTCTTTTTAATCTCTTGATCAGCGAAAACAAACAAACAAATAATGCAAGACATTGTGGATTTGGCTGTCTCCAAGAGGAGTTAATGTGGACAGATACAATTATCTTAAAAACCAGTCTTGTCTCTTTATCTTTTAGTGAGTTTGTCATATTGATTAATCAGATGAATTTAGCCAAGGGCTGCAGCATCAATTTAATTTCATTTTATTATACTGTCAATTTAAGAGTCTTTATTTTTTAAGTAAATCAAGGTTAGTATGGTTTAATTTTAACTTTTAATTAAATAGAATAATTTATATCTGTTTATGTGCCCAAAAGGTAGGTATTTACAGGCTTTTGCTGTATAGGGATACTTTGAATGATATCTGATTTTAGTACTATAATTAATCTTCTTTCTTGGTAGAAAATTAAGTAAGACCATCTGGAAGTTCAGCACAACTCAATATAATATATGTTAGTATTATTTTGAAGAGTTAATGTCCCTCAATTATTGTTAAGCTGGAAATCAAAAAGTCTTGGTTGGTTATAAACTAAATATGTAACTTTAAGACAATCACCGAACCTTTCAATTTTCTCACTAGTAAAATGAAACTGTTGGACAAAATTATCTCTAAGACTAATTTTTAACAATATATAATTTTATACTTATATTCTTATGATGAACAAAAATAAGGGAATACAGGTTAAGAAGTTTTACTGGAAAAGAGAATGCAAGTAACTGGCTTCAAATTGATTGATCTAGATAAAAATGATATATGCATTGCTTGAGCGAACAAGGAAATGTTAAATAAAAGGGATCTAGGTTTTGTTTTCCTTTTGAGTATCATCACAAGTTTTGAATCTTGTAGTTCTTCATTAATATCAAAATAGTGGGATCATGTTTATATAGTAATCAGAGCTATATAATAATAAAAGCTCTTTTAATAATAAAAGCTTTCATAGAGGGCTGATTATGAGTCAGGTGTTTATCGTGAGCATTTTATGAATCCATTCTAATTTAATTGTCACAGTGTGTATATGAAGTCAGTATTATTATTATTGTCTCACATATGTATTGAGCACTAAACTGAGGCATAGTGAGGTTGAATAATTGTTCAAGGTCATACAATTAGCAGATGCCAGAGTTTTAAACTTGGATCCACAGACTCCAAAGCCATCTTCTTAACCAGTGGACTAGTTTGTTTATAATTCTTCGTAAATAGTTTAGCTATAACTGTCTTCAATTTATAGTCACTCTGTAAAATGATGAAAAACACATTTTTTTTTGCTAAGCAAGATTCTCACCATTACAAAAAGTAAGTGCTCTGCCATTTACATATAAACAAAAACATTAACAATAGAAGAAAAATGCTTCTTAACCATTTCATAAGTCCAAGATCTTGTAAAACGAGCAGAAAATTAAAACACAAGTTTCTTTTGCTATCGTCTATTTGAAGATTGAATTTTCATGAACCACATGAAAGTACTTTCTGAGTACAGATACCAAAACAGAGCCAAGTTAGAAATGAGCAAGTTTTACGTAGGCACAACCTCCCTACTCAAACACTGACACCATGTAATATCTAGTTCCAAAAGTAAAAATGTTATCTCATGGCCACTTGACAATTTCGTTTCTATCTTTCAAGAGAAAAAAGCAAAAACGAAATCTTATTTTTATGTAATCCAGGTATTATGGGTTGAATTATGTCTCCCAGAAAATGATATGCTGGAGTTGTTTCCCCCTCCTCATCCCACCATACCTCAGAATGTGGTCTTATTTGGAGATGGGGTCTTTGCAGATGTAATCAAATTTAAATGAGATCATTAGGGTGGACCTTAACCCAATGTGACTGGTATCCTTATATAAAAGGAGAAATTTGGTCACAGAAACAGACACATGTAGAGAGAAGATGTGAAGAGACAAGGAGATGGTCATCTATAAGCCAAGGAGAGAGGCCTGGAACAGGTCCTTCCCTCGAAGCCCGCCAGGAGGAACCGACACCTTGAATTCAGACTTCCGGCCTCTGGAACTTTGTCACAGCAGTCCTAGCAAACTAACACACCATGTTTTCTGGGCCCCATCAGCAGTGTGTTAAGAACTTTGAGATACAATATCAGCATTTTTCTGGCTCCTTACCAGTCATTTTTAGAAAAACCAGACTCCTCAATTTACTTGCAAATAGATATCAAATCTTGTATTCCAAAGCCTTTCTGCTCCGTTCTCTTTATATTTTGTCCATCTGACATACTCTTTCTGAAGTCCCAGGTTTGTGAATTCTACTCTTGTTTTCTCCCATTTCACTGGTGCAGACTAAAATAAGAATTGAAAATAGAGGGCATAGGACGGGCCACTAAGGGCAGAAAGATGCTCAAGACTTGGGCCTGGTCCACACACTTGATAAGGAGACTTCGGTAGGGGCTGGATCCAAAAGAGACCTTATTTTCAGGGCATATTCTCCCTGGGGATCTTAGAGGCAGTGGGCATCTGCTCTAATCTTGGCTATTCCAGTTACAAATATCGTGTCAGGAAGTTCATAATTAAATAGTATTATGTTTTTGAAAAATCTTAATACATTGACTTTTGGAAAGGCTAAAGCACTTATTTATATATTCATTCAGCAAATATTTATTGATGGTCTCTTGTGTTCTAGGCACTTAAATTATTTGTAGAAAGTCACGATCTAAAGGTTTCCTGCTATGTGCTTTTGAGCAAGGCATGAAATCTCTTGAGTCTGTGATTTTCTTATTTGTATAAAAGAAAGCTGTACTATTATCACCTGTAAAGGTCTTCCCAGCTCTAAACTTCTATGACTTTTATGATTCCACTTATTTCATAATGTAATAATAGTTCTTTGTTTCTATTGTTTGATATCTTTAACTTGTGTAGAATCTATTATCCTGATTAAAAAGTCCAAATGAATGGCTGATTCTTTGATCTGCCTAAGGATGCTCACAGGCTGCGAGCTGTTAAAGTTTTCTGGGTCATAGACTAAATTTGGAAAATGGCAATATTTTAAGCAGCTACTACTTTAAGATTTAGTAGCATACATTCTATTATCCCCAAATAGCCCTTCTTAACATTTACCTTTTACTTCAGAATATGCTATAAACAGTTCACTTACCTTTTCAAAATTAACAGCTATCGTGAGCACATTAAAAGGGCACCATCGTGAAGTTTATGTTTCTTTCCATTAAAATGTATTCTTTTCAACATCTCGCTGTTTTATTTCTTTTCCCTGGCGTTGAATACAATTACCACAATATTCTTATGACTCTGTTTTAAAGCTTTCCTCCTAGCTGAAAGGCACACTATATCGTTAACTCCACAAGGTCCAATAACAGTTTCCCAAACATGTTGTGACTGTCGCCACTGGAGAACAGGGGAAAATGTATAGTTGGTATGCAGCGCATTCTTTCTTTTTGGCTTTCCTAATTTCAGGTAATTATTGAGTTGAAGTTTATTAGCTAATTGTGTCCATGCTGTGGTATTCAACTACTTTCATTTATGTAGTTGACAGTAACTAGAGTTTTCTTTGGTATAGGTATATTCTTTCAGATTTGAAAGGTAAAATTGCACCCCACTAATTGTGGTGCTTGGAAGCCCAGTATGGCTCTAATTAGAATTTAATCAGTTGTAGTTATTAGTGAATTATTCTGTGCACCTTGGAGAATTATATTAATTTTCCTCTTTCAAGATATCATCCACTGGGTGCTCCACTGAGATATCTACAAATTGTGGGCATTGTTTCACCTGAAACATGGAGAGCAAGGTAGGGCCAGGGACTTTAACCAATTGCACCAAATAAACTTAGGTTCAAAATTCAAAATTCTAGTTCTGCTCTTCCCAGTGGTCTCAGAAAATATATAACGTCGACTTCAGTTAAGATTAATTTATTTGCTGTATACTTGGAAAATCCTTAGCTTAGCAGAAATTGATTTATTGGTCACTACGTAATAAATGTGAAAAATTGAATTTGATTTCACTGCTACTTTAGCAAAGCTTCATAGTGTACTCTCTTTTCAGTTCAAGGTGTCATTTGGTTTAAAGGCCTGCACAAAAAGGTCTATTTGGTAGAGGTGAAAGTTTAGCATTCATGTTTAAAACATTTTCATCAATTTTCCAAATTGTTTTTTCAGGCTCTATGCTGGGCAGTGCTTTAATCGGGATTTCATATAAAGACTGGTCATGTGGCAGCCTTGGGGCTGAGACACATCTAACACTCAAAAGCAGTCCACGTGCCCTGACAATGGTCAGGTGAGAGAACGCAAAGTGATTTGAGGCATAAAAGACACCTAAGGCTGCTGATTCTTCTCATTCTTCCTGTTCGTGTTCTCCGCCTCCTCCTCCCTTTATTGAGGTATAATTGACATATAATAAACTGTATGTACTTAGAGCTTACGATTTGATTATAAATCCATCCATTACTCCTAAAACTTTCCTCATGCCCATCTGTAACTCTTCTTCTCATTTCCATCTGCCTCATCCCCAAGCCACCGCCGATCTGCTTTCTATCATGATAGACTGCATTTTCTAGATGTTTATATGAATGGAATCATGCCATATGTATTCTTTTTTTGTCTGGATTTTTTTCACTCAGAATAGTTTGAGTTTCCCTCATACTATTGTGTATGCTAATTGTTCACTGCTTTTCTTGCTGAGTTGCAGTCATTTGTATGTATATATGATGATTTGTTTATCCATTCACTTATTGATGACCGCCAGCCAAAAAATGAGCACCTCAGCCATACAACCACAAGTAAATGAATTCTGCCAACAACCTGAATGAACTCAGAATAAGACCTTGAGCCTTACATGAGCCTGCACATGTTAACACCTCGATTTCAGTCTAGCAAAACTCTGAGTAGGGACTCGGTTAACCTGTACCCAGAATCCTAACCCGTGGGAACTCTGAGATAATAAATTCGTGTTGTTTTAAGCCTCTATGTATACTTATTACACAGCAGAGGTCAAGAAATGCTCCTGTGATGAAGTGTTTACCAAGAAGATAATAGGAAAGGAGAACATTGCTGACAAAAGGAGTAGCCTGCTCAAGTGCCTGGTGGTAAAACCAAGGGCAGAGCATTCGAGGAATGGAAAGAATGCCATTGGCTGGAGTGTAGCTACTTAGAAGGAGAATGGATGAACCTGGAGAAATTATAGGGCCCTGAAAATATTTAATCTTTTTGTTAAGAGCACTGAGATCTCAGGAAGGATTTTTAATGTATTATGTAGGGTGGAGAAGGGGATGGGATGACTGATGTGATCAGATTTGCTTTTTTTGGCAAAATTCTAGTTGCAACAGTGAATCTGGAAACCTTAGAAATGCAACGTTATAGTAGTTCCAGAGAAAGAAGTGAGCAGTACAGCGTTGGGTAGTGGCAGTGGAGGCTAGAAGCGACCTTTTTGAGATGTGTTTAGAGACAACCCACATGGAGATTTTGGATAGACAGTTGCATGCACTGATATGAAGCTAAAAATGTAGATCTGCCATGGACAGTCATTGACCTGTAGAAGCTAACTGAAGCCATGGGCATATATGAAACAACCTAAGGTATCAGACTCTTCAATGCTTAGTTTCTAAAGGATAGTGTTTCAAAGAAGACTTTTAGTAACCAGAAATATAAAAACTAAGAAATTTAAGCCAGGATACTAAAGGTGTCAAGGAAGCCAAGAAAATAATATTTTGGAAAGAGAATTTTGAAAAGGAGGGGATGGTCCTCAATATAAATAAATACGGAGAAGTCAAATGACATGAGATCTGAAGACATTAGCTACATCCTGAAGCTCTTACAAAGAACTGTTAGGATAAAATAATGAGGATGGTAAGGAAATGGAAATGTAATATAGACAGCATTTTGGGAAGTCTTTGAAAAAGAGGACGGAGAAAGGATTCTAGCTTGAGAAAAAGGTCAATGAGACTTTTTGTTTGTTTTTTGCTTGTTTGTTTAAAAATAAGAAAAATTTAAATGACAAGGGAAAGATCCAGTTAAGGAGGAACAATAAGACATTCATTACTGCTGTGCTTTTATTACTTACTGTAACTATTTGTTCTATGGAAAATGAGGCCGTTTTTATTTAGCAGCATAGTCTTCTAAGACTTTAGAGCTATTCTTTTCCTTTTCTTCTTTCCTTAGTATCCTGGGTACATTTGAATTACAAATAACTCCAAAGGATGTTTTTCTGCAATAAGTAAGCCAATAGAGGAGCTCATTCAGAGCTTAATGTTTATTGTTATAGTTGTTCTTTGACATGGGTTAATCAATTAACAAGGTAGTACCTTTAATAGCAGCCACTTTCTTCTGAATACTGTCTAAGCATTTGGGAGATAATTATTCAGGCTCTAAAAGACAAGATTGCTACTTACCAGGAGCTCAAAATCTAAAGGATGAGCAGATGAATAAAAACACTGCAAGGTTTGTGGAACACTAATGGGAAGAGAAACTGGAGGAGAATTTCTATTTCCTGTAGTATTATTAAATTCCACTTTTAGAATTAAATCATTGTCCTAAGAAGTCTATACATTTTATTTTTCATTTCTGTTAAATATACGAGATGGAGCCAAGATTCTATCATCACCGCCCTTAAAATCAATCTGTACCCATGCCCCAAAACAAGGTTTTAAGGGAGTTATGGCAGTTTTGTTTGTCGATTAGTAAACTTCATGTATGAAGTTAGTCTTAGCAGTCATACTTTTTTGTTCCAATAAGGTGACTTCAATCTTTACTCTCTCAAACTTCTATTTTCCTCTCGAACTTCTTGTTATCATTCAGGCAGCATCCAGTACTTTCCTATATGCCTTGCCCTCAAGATATGCTGGATATTGCAAAACTGCTGAGTAATTGCTCACTGTGAATCTCAAAATAAACTTGCGGCAAGTACAACACACAAGGATTTGAAATAAATGAACCTGGATAATTTGTACCAAAAGTCTAAAATTTATACCATAGAGGAAGAATAGATAAAAGAGACCAAAGATCCGTAGTCAGCTCTGGGAGGCTGTCTACCTGCTACCACATCAAGCACCATTCTTGCTAGTACCAGGAAGCCCAGTGGGAATCAGATCAGTTTCTAGATCATTCAGTGACCAGTCAAGGTTACACTGAACTGTATGCAAGGAAAACTTCATGGCTACCCCAAAAAGTCATCTCATCTACAGCATGCAACACACAGTTCACTGATCATCCTGCAAGGGTGATAGCAACGCTCACAAAACAATGGTTTTAAATACAGGTATAGAGTTGCTCAGACATCACTGTATTATAATTCTAGAACATTTTCATCACCTCCAAAAGAGAATGCTTTTGCTTTTTAGCATTCACTCACTCCAGCCCCAGGCAACAACCAATCTACTTTCTGTCTTTATAGAATTGCCTATTCTGGACATTTCATAGAAATGATTTCACATAGTACGTGAAAGCCAGTACTTGAGCATGTATGAGTACTTCATTTCCTTTTATGGCCAAATGATATTCTATTGTATGGGTAACCATTCCATTCATCAGTTGATGGACACTGGTTGTTCCCTTTTTTTTTTGCTATCATGAATATTGCTACTATAAACATTATTGTGCATGTTTTTGTGTGAATATAGATTTTCATTTCTCTGGGGTAGATACCTATATAACACATGACAGTTTTTAGCAGCCACTATTGAGAAATTTAGACTTCTAGAGACATGGTGGTTTGAAAAGTCACATTCTTTTAATCCCTGCCCCTATACATAATCTGACCTGGAGTAGGACTAATTGGAACTAGGATGAGATCCATGCCAAGCACACAGTGTGGTGAACTCTTTTTTTCTTTGTATATTATATATTCTTAGAAAATTTTTATGTGTTTCTACATTGACATATGTGGTCAAACTGGAAGCAACAACAAAGTAATTCGAATTAATATAATTCTTAGATGATATTTAAGAAACTTTGTATTATGAATAGTTTTGTTCAAAATAAATGAGTCATCTCAAAATAACTTAAAAATAATTTAATTCAAATAAATATATATAGACGGATAGTTGAGAGGATTCAGAAGCAGAATATTATCTAGTTAAGTATTGGGAAAATATCTAATAAAAAATAAACTTCAGAAATTAAAAAAACCTGGTTTTGAGTCTCAGCTTTTCCATTTAATTGTTTTGCTTTCAGCAAGTTATTCAACCTCTGGAAGCTACAGTTTCATCATTTCTAAAGCAGAATTAATAACAATATGCATGTCTTAAGACTGTTGATAAAATTACATGAGAGAGCCTGGTTCATAGTAAAAGCTCAAGAAATAGAAGTTATACTTGTTTTGGAATACCAAACTCCAATCAAGGTGATCAGGACATTGTCCAAGGAGAACAGGATTTTTTTTCCATGTAGTCTCTGATGTTAGAACATAATTAGTGTGAAGAAGTTCCACATGTAACTTTAAAATGGGAACTTCCCACCCCTACCATGATGTGTCCTTTTTTTAAAATTAAAAGAGAATCTGGAACAGATACATACATTTAGAGAAGATAGAGAAATGGGGTCATCGTTGCTGGATAAAATCGACAATTGGGCATGATCGCTTGTATCCTCTTGTTTTTTAAGTAATATCAATCTGCAAAACCAATCTGATTTTGAAAATCAGTACCTATGACCTTAAAATGTCTATTTTTTTAAATTTCTTCATATATGTATCTAATAACAGATATTTCACCTGACAAGTGACAAAAGTAGGTCTTTTTTGACTCATCATGTCCCCAAACTGTCAGGGCAATAGAAGTTTCTGATGCATTCTGAAAGTGTTTTGCCAAGCCATGCCCTCTGTGGCTGTTAAAGTAATGAGTACTTAGAATGGGTTCTTGTGGCATTAAATTGCTCAATGCAATTCTTTAGCATGAAGATTTTGATAGATTTTGTTTATGTAGAAAAAAATTAATGTTCTTTTTGATAATTTAATGCTGTCAGGTAACACTGCTCATATTTCACTGCTGTTTTCTTTTGAAAGTGATGGATATAATATGTTAAGTTGCTTAATTATTTGGATGACTTGATTCCTGAGGTCTGCCGAAACATTTTTTTTTTTTTTGGCTTAAGAATTGTTTGGAAATAGCTTTCATGTAAAATAGAGTAAAATCTTTATAAGAAATATATAAAATATATAATTAAAAATATTCTAGAAGGACATAGACCAAATTGTATACAATAGATCTGGAGAAGGAAGTTGAATAAAAGAGATAAGGATGGCTGCAAAGATTAAGAAGGAGAATTTTAATTTTCTGTACATATAATTTTATATTGTGCTTTTGGGTTTTTAAACAATGACCTGGTAGTAACTTTGTAATTGAAAAAATATCTATGTCTTGAGAAACTCATCTGGCTCCTTTTGCACATTCTTCACTTCGTGTTTTAGAATGCAATCTCCCTTTTTCTAGGTCATTGCTGTTCCCAGTCTTGCATATAAAACACACTAAAAGAGATACCTCTCTGACTAGACTATAGAATGACTTTGTCTTTTTCCTCATTTTCTTAAAGAAAAGATTTGTAAAATGAGAACACTAGAGCACTAGGATTAAATAAATATCAGTAATGATACTAAATTCTCAAAATAGACATTCAGTGGCATCTATTAATCATAGATTATGAGTATTTTGTCTATATATTATCTCCAAATAAACTTGTTTTAATATAGTGAGTTGATTTGGTTTGGTAAATGTTAGAGCAATATAGGTTTCCAGAATAAACATTTTAGCAATGAGATTGATTGTGCATTCTTGTTTTGTACAGAGAATGACAAATCCAGTCAATGCTTATTTCACTTTTTATGATTTCTATAATAAAACAATACAATAAAGTAGAATATGAATATGCTGAAGCATTCACTACTCTACATAAATAGAATTTTTAATTAAGCAAGAAAACATGATTACTTATTTTATTAATTTAATCTCAGTTTTTGTCATATGTTTTTAAATCAGCTGCTATAAATTCATGTTTGAAATACTGTCACAGTGAAAGCTGTGAAGTGAATATTACTGAATAAACTGAGATGTTATTTCAGAGATATTCTTTAAGAAGAAATCTCATTTATCTTGTTTAAATGGTGGCTCTAGAACATTTGATTTTTTTCATCTGAAGCAGCTTTTCCCCCTTTTAATGACACATAATATCATTGTCATCTCCAGGTGATTTTAATACAACAATTTTTAGCTACAATTTTATAATATTTTTCTTAATAAATTCTAAAGACATCTATTAATTAGAAAAAAACTATCATCGTTCTAATTTTGGAAACAAATCAAATTAATACAGAGGAAAACCAACTAGGATAATTTAAAAAATATTCAGACTTAATTTTTAAGGAAATAATTATTGTTTAATTAAAAAATTACTTTCAAAAAATTTTAAAATATTTATTTAATAATTCAATGAATATTTATCAAGTTATCACTAAGTACAAGCTCATGCAATAGGTATTTCAGGATATTCATTCATTCATTCAAAAATATTTACTGGGACTTATGAGGTGTCAGATTCTATTCTAAATTCTGGGAATATGTTTATGAATTAAACAGACCATTCAAAACAATTTTTAAGCACCGTTATGTTCCAGATGTTATTTTTGGCACTGAGGTAGAGTAATTAACTAAATAGAAGATATTCCTTGTCCTCATGGAGCTTATATTTTAGCTGATAAAGACAGAAATAGGAAAGATAATTAAGTAAAATATATAATATATTAGACAGTGATCATGCTGTGAGGTAATATAAAGAAAGCAAAGTTGGGAGTATGAAATGTTGGTGATTATGTGTGAACTTTTAAATAGGGTGCCAGGTTAAAACTGAGATCATGATGTTTTAGTAAGCATCTGAAAGAAGCAGGCAGAGCTATTTCTGTGGAATTTCTGATACTTAGGCAAAGAGAACCCTAGGAAAGGCAATAGAAAATGTAAATGCCTTGAGGCAGGATTGTATCTGAAGTGTTCCAGAAATAGCAAGGAGGTCAATGGGGCTTTTGTGGAGAGAGCGAGATGAAGTGGATAAAGATGAGCTTAGAGGGGCAGAGAAGAATCAATTATCTTGCTAACTGATTGTATATGGCTTTATGGGTCATTGTACGATTCTGGGTTTTTACATTAAAGGACATAGAAAGTCACTGGAATTTTTTGAGCAGCATGATGCTATAACTTGACTTATGTTCCAACAGGATCACTTTGTTGTCTTTAAAATATTTGTCAATGTGGCAAGGGAAAAGCAGGGAAACTAGTTGAGAGGTTATCTCAGTGACTGAATTTATATATGATGTTGGCTTTGTGGTGGTAAAGACATAGACACTTAAGTATATTTTAAAGTTGTGACAATCTTTATACAGAGTGTGAGAGAAAGAAAGGAGTCAAAAATGACCCCCAGGTTTTGGGCTAATTGCATCAGAGTAAGAGTTTCTTATTTAACTAAAATAAGGAAAATTAGAGTAGAGAAAGTTTCTCTCTTCTCTCAAGTCCCATCTTTAGGAGTGATGGTAAGTTTAGGAATTCAGTTTTGTATGTGTAACATTTGAGATGCCTTTGGACATTCAAATAAGGATGTCAGAATATATGGTGAGAAATTCAAGCTCATGAAATAGTTGAATATCCTTAGCATATAGGTGATATTTAATGCCATGAGATGGGTTAAGGTCATTTGATGAAGACAAAACTTAGAGTAGATTCAAAAGGGTAGAGTGGGAGAGAAATAGCAGACACCGAGTGTAAACAACTCTCCAAGGAGTTTTATCCTAAAAGGAAGGAGAGAAAGGATGGTAGTTGGAGATGGAAATAAAGTAAAGATATAAAATATAACCATAAAAATGGCTATAAATGATACTTGAGAAGTATTTTTCAGACCTTTTATTATATCATTTTGATTATGGCATCTCTTGCAATTCATATTATAACTGTTAATTTACAAAAAAGTAGGTCACAGTTTGACTGGGATATAGAAAATGAGAGACAAGTATTGAAGAGACTTCGAACCTGAGAGACTCACTTATCTGACCAGTGAGAATGACTCAAAGAAATAGCACTGATTGTGATGAATTAATAGCGCTCAGAAAAGGTTGAGAGATTTGCTACACATTTTATAAGAAAACCAACTAGCAAGAAGCCATTGTGTTAAAAAGGAAGTGGTAACAGATAGCAAAGTTACAGTGTGATTTTGACTTAAGTTGAAATTAGTTTAGGTGGAAAATGCTCTTTATGGGATAAAAGTTTTTTCAAAAGGAATTAGGCAAAGGGATACTTATGTTATGAATCCTCACTCTTTGTGAAGAAACATTCTTGAAGGCAGAGATAGGGATCATGAAACAAATATTTTATATGATGGGTTCATTACTATCTGTTATGGATTGGATTGTGTATTCCAAAAAGAAATGAAATTCTAACCCAACCTCCCCATCTTGGAATGTGACTTATTTGGAAATAAGGTTGTTGCAGATGTAATTAATTAAGATGGAGTCACAGTGGTGTAGGGTGGACCCTGAACTCAATATAACTGTTGTCTTTATAAGAGGAAAAGAGACACAGATACACAGACACACAGTGGGAGAATGTCATGTGACAAAGGAGGAAGAGATTGAGGCTGCCTCCTCAATCTCTTGTAGCTGCAAGTCAGAGAACACCCAGGACTACCAGCACCCACCAGAATCTAGGAAGAGGCAAGGAAGGATTCTCTCTTACAGGTTTCAGAAGAAGCATGGCTCCACTGACACCTTGTTTTGGAACTTCTAACCTCCAGAATTATGAGACAGTCAATTTCTGTTGTTTTAAACCACCCGGTTTGCGGTGCTTTGTTACAGTAACCTTAGGAAATGAATATACTGTCTATCCTCAAATATAGGAAACATAACTTTAAAAATTTGGCCTAGAGTTTGGGTTCTGAAAAACAAAAAACAACAAAACCCAAAAATGTAACAATAGGGCAGCCATGAATGAGTCCTATAGAAAGTGAAGAACCCTCTGGTACTATTACATTATTAAACACAATTTTTTGGCATCATCTACGTGACATTTTACCTATATCACTCCAAATCTCCAAAGTAGCCTATCTGCAATGTAGATATCACAGCCTTCGCTTTAGATGAAGAGTCAGAAGCTTAAAAGAGTTAGAATAGTGAGTGAGAGAATTCTGTCAGATCTGAGTACGTTCTGACTCTTAAATGCCTCTCTTCCATTAAGCTACAGAAGAAAATAAAATGTGGGAAAGTTACCAAAGATGAGAAAACATATGTAGCTTTCTGTGTGTTTGTGATTTCCTAACACTTTATTTTTTAAGAACTTTTGCTTTATGTTTTATATATTTAAAGATAAAGAGATTCGACCAATAGAGCTGTCATGCAAGCACTCCATTGTGTATGGCTTGTATGAACAAATATCAATATGAAAAGAAGTCACTATCTGACTCTAAAAATTAAAATAAAAAAAGCAGATACCATAATTTCTAGCAAGATTATTCAAAGGAATAAAAGTAATTTGCCCCCACCTCAAACAAGCAAAGAAAGAAAACAAAAACCTGATAGAGTTCTTTGCTAAAATGTATCACCTCAGGTAAGAAAAATGTAAAATGTGTCAAAATCAGAATAAATGAACATAAACAATGAAAACTGAGTAAGCTAACTATGATTTTTAACAAGCTTATTAGGTAGAAAACTTGGAAATAAACATGCTCTAAAACAGAAAGGAGCAATAATAGATACTACGACTTTTTCTTACTAAGTCAGAGGGTTATATTTTGAAGAAAATGGGAAAAAAATTAGAAGTAATTAGGGAGAAAATGTTCTGTTAAAAGATAAGTGGGAAAACTCAGAGAAAGTAATTTTGGCTATATACCAGTTCCCTACATCTATATACATGTTTTAACATTTAGGTTATTGATGTTTTGCATTATCTTATGTATTTTACATGTACCAATGCTTAGTAAAGGGAAAATATTAAAAAAACAAAACAAAACAATCAGATAACAGGCTCCAGCTTTAATGGATGTTTCCTACTGTCCAGTTCTTCAAGATGGCTTGTTTGTACTGACCTCATATAGCTAAGTTCTTGACCATAAATAACCCTAGCTGAATTTCATTCTGTCTTGTCCAAGGAGAGCATCTTTATCTTTTTGTTAGGCTGGGGAAAGGTCAAATGCGAGGCAGCTGGAGAGAGAGATGGTTAATTTTTCTTGACTGTAGTCCTCTTCATCTCTAGCTACTTCTTTTCTTGCAGCTTTGCTGTCTTATTCCAAAGCAAACTGCTCATTGAGGTAACTGACTTTTTCAGGAACGTATTACAGTAGTATCTAAAAGCCTATTTATGTTGAGTAATGGAAAGAATGGGCTTCTCGCATCTATCCCATAATATATTTTTCTATGAGCCCAGGATAAAACTGCCATTTCCTGTTATTATATTAGCAAAATCATGTGTAATAATTTGATACATTATTGTGAAACAACATAGTCATTGGGAGAATAAACTTAGGTACCTGACAGTAAGTGATCAATAAATGTAAGCTATTATTATTATTGTTATTATTATTATTACTATCAGCAGCAGTATTAACATAATCAGCAGCATTATTTATTAATATAATAAAAGTAAAGTGAGATTCTAGATGAGTTTGTCTATAATTGGTATACATGAAGGGTGGCTAGTTTTACATAGGTGAAGTAGTCTGGATGATTTCAGGGCTGCTTAAAAAAAACTCCCTCTATTTCATCTCAATTCATACACATCTTTCTCACAGAGAGCTCCCAGTGACTAAATGAGAAAGAGTTTAAAATATGTACATAACTTTACAGAAAGAGTAATGAAACTAAAAGTAAATTATAATATAGATCAACTTATCAAGTAATTTTCCATAGTAGCAGCAAGAACATGGTAAAATTCAAGAGCAGTGGGATTTCCAGGGTAGTAAAGCAGGATCTGTAATAAAATTATAATAGAAGGCAAAAAAAAAAAAGTGAGAATTGCCAAAGATGAAAACTGTTAAAGTTAGAGTGAGTTTTATTCAATTGCTGAAAATAGTGAAGGTACAGTTGTTCTCATTCCTATTCTTCCCTTGATGCAACCATAGCTTCAGAAAAGTTTGGGCAGGAGATCAGTGGCAGAATTTGATTGATAAGAAATTTCCTCAGAATGCTGCAGGAGGCAATGTCCAAATTAAAGTGTCTTACACAGAAAGAGTGAAACAAATGGATGCATTCATTCGAATCTTCCATAATGGGAACGAGGCTGGTGAAAAGAAATGGCTGCCTGATTAGATTTTTGAGTAATAAAAATGCAATAGAAAATGTACATAAAAAGAAAGAACTTGAGAAGTTTAGGCTTATAAAGAAAATGTTCTCAGTAAAAAGTCACTAAATTGTAAAATCATTTGCAAACTGAAATAAAAGATGAGATTGGAAATTTAGCAAGGGGTATATTAAATACTAAAATATTAAAACTTGCATTGAATTGTTGATTTTAGTGACTTTTACCAGCACCAAATTTATGTCAGGCTGTAAGCAATGTGGTAAATCAAGATTATATAGACAATAAATGTGAACATTTTGAGAAAGTACTCCCATCACACAGACGTTTTTCAGTTAATGAACCATGGAAATTCCTTTTTTGGCACAGGTACAAAATTATTCAGATTGACTATGTATTCACATTCACTACATAATAAGCAATCAGGAGATAATTAACAGTCCTTGAATTCATTTTAAACTTTATAGACTCAGTCAAAGTGACAGCTATTTCACTTTGCAGGGTTGTGGCCTTTAGAAAAGTAACTGTGAATGATATAATATATAATCAAACTAGAGTCATTCTGATCGAATCAAGAATAAGTATGGTGAATATACAGACAAAAGTAGGGGTGATTCTGTATTAGAACACCAGGCTATGGCAAAGTCAAATAATGGGCTCATCAACCCCCTCAAAAAAGAAGGTTTTTAGGGTCATCGTAGAGTTAGCTGACTCCAAATTTATCTTTCCATCAACTTATACAGTGTCTGATATTTCTACCATTAAATTCCCATTTTTGAGTTGACATCATGTCCAGAAGACATAATTTGTTTATCTAGAGGTTAGTTAGCTAAATGGGGTAATAAACATCAATATATTTGCTTCCGTTAGTTATCAGATAAGTTTTCTGTCACCTAGTACAGGAGAGAGCCAGGGAAGAAAGGGGTACACTGTATGAAATATCTGGAATAAGAACCTGTGTGTGGAGAACTAATCCACATAGATTACCAAACAGGGCAAGAGTGCCCTGGTTCTTGTTTGAGAGGAAGGCTCTAAACGTTTAGGGATGAAATACCAAATTGGGGTGAAGGGCGTGGGGCCTGATGCAAATTCCGTGGAAATCATCACTAATGTCAATTTTGCTTAAACATGGTTCTTTTATAACATTTCCAAGAGAGATTTTACTAATATAATTAAACTTGGTTCAAAAATTGTTGAAATCTTTTCATATTACCTTAGGGACTCTGAAAACAAAGTAATATAGCTTGCTGAATCTAGTATCAAAGCACAAAAAGTGAGACCCAAGCTCATAAGCCCAGAATTAAATCATTGTAATTCTTATTTGTGTGGAAAAAAGAAAACTTGATGATTATCTCAGTCCATACCCAAAAGTTAATTCAAGATTGGTCATAGACCTAAATGTAAAACCCCAAACCATGATACATTAAAACTTTTGGTAGTAGCAATTCCTTGGACAGAACACTAAAATAAGTAACTATAAGAAAGAGATAAGATGAATTTCATGGAAACTAAATGTGCTCATCAAAAATAACAATGAAGAAAATAGATAAAGCACAGATTGGGCAAGATATTTACAGTATATACCTGTAAAGGAACATATAAGGTCATCAACAAAAGTACCAACAATCTAATAAAAAGATAGTAATATAGATACACAAAACAAAATATGCAAAAGGCAAATAAACACATGACAAGATGCTTAACATTATCGGTTATCAAGAAAATTCAAAATACAAACACAATGAGATATTGTTCCATACCCATTAGGATGGCTACAATAAAACTGGTAACAATAAATATTGGCAAGGATATATGGCAGTTGAAGCTCTCATACATTGCTGGTAGAGATATAAAATGGTCTAACAATTTTAGAGAATTGTTTGGTAGTTTACTATAAAGTTAAATATATATTACCTTAGGACCCAGCAGTTTTACTTCTAGGTATTTAATAAAGAGAAATGAAAACATAAATAAACAAAAGAAAAAAACTCGTTAAAGAATATTCATAGCAACTTTATTCATAATAATCCAAAACTATCAACAACTCAAATACAAATTAACATGTGAGAGGATAAAAAATTGTGGTATAATCATATAATGAAATATTACATAGCAATGAAAAAGCACTAATTACTGCATGCAGCAACATGAATAAATCTCAAAAATCATTATATAAGGCAAAGGTTTCTAGGCACAGAAGAACACATACTATATGATTCAGCTTACACAATGTCCAAAATCAGGCAAGAGTATGATAATAGAAATCAGAAAGTTGTCGTCTAAGTGTTAGGGAAGGAGGAGGAAGAAATTGATTGGAATGGAGCTTGAAGAAACTTCCTGGGGTGATAGAACTGCTCTACATCTTGCTTTGGATGTTGGTTTCATGGATGTATAGAATTATCAAAATTTTAAAATCTGTGCATTTTTTTGCACATTAATTATATAGCAATAAAAGATAATTGTCAAATGGATTCTTGTATGTTGAATTCTTATTACTTACTAGGCACTGTGCTAGTGTCTTCATAAGTAGTAGCTATAAATAAATCTATCCTTATGGGATAGGCTTTTTTCTTTTTTGTTTTAACATATGAGGAAATTGAAACTGCTTGGGTTAATTTCATGAAACTTAAATGGCTAGTAAACTACAAAGATGATAGTTAAGTCATAGTTTGATGCCCAAACCCATGCTCTTTCCAAACTAACACATTTTCATAATTAATGCTTCTTAAATTCCCTAATGACAAAAATAAACAGACTGAAAAATTTATAGATGCAGCTGAAATAGATGGAGCTATGGAGAAAACAGCTCGAAAACTGTGACCTGATATCTAAATTTTGTTTGTAAGAACTTATATGTTACAGAAAGAAGCACAAAAGGATTCAGAGCATAACACTAAACTCACACAATGCCTATTATTTAAATAATTTCAATGTGAACTATTTTAAGAAGCTAAGTTATTCAGTGCATGCACCTGTTAGAATAAAGCACTTTATAATCTTTTCTTTCGATAGAATTACAATTGTCAAAAATGTTTAGACAAAAAAATGGTATTCTTTTTTATTCTCTTGTTCCCTGCTAAAATATCACTCTAGTGACTAGGAGAAAGCAACTATAGAAACATGGAGAACAAATAAGACTTTTAAAAGAACAACCTAAATAATACTGGAGTCGATGATATTTCTAGAGACGCTCTCAGAAGTTATCTTTCTGTAAATGAATTTCTCTTGCTCTTCATCATAGTACTTAACTTTTTCTATTAGAGATTAATTTCTTTTAATTTCTTGATGGTATTTTGCTTCTTACGAATATCTTATTGAAATACAAATACCTCTTAGAATAGGTAAATCGATAAGATTATCAATAAAAACATGTTTGTGGGTAAGGAAGTTAAAAATAGAAGGCAAGTAGGGAACCACATTACAATATATAAATGTATAAAAGTAACATATACACAATGTTACATGTCAAAATTATCAGATAATAAAAAACAAGAAAATAGAAGGCAAGTATGCTTGTCAGGATAGAATAGACTATGCTGTGATAGCATATAAATTCTGAAAACTCAATGGTTTTACACAACAAGGTTTATTTTTCACTCACAGGATCTCCAATGTAGGTCAAGTGACCCTTTTGTTTTGTAGGTCAAGAAACATCTTTTGTTTATGTGTTAACGTGAGGCACCTGGTTGCTTGCTTCTTATTGTTTTGCTTTCTCAAAAGGTGCCATCCATGGTCTCTGCCAAAGGACACGGTGTGTGTCACCTCCACTCACTTCTTATTGATTACAACTCAGTCTTACTGTCCACCTTACTACAAAAAAAAAAAAAAAAACCCCAAAACAAACAAACAAACAAAAAAAACAAAAAAGCTAAGAAATACCTACCTGTGTGCTCAGGCACAGAAAACTATGTAATGATTGCACATAACACTGTCTGTGCCATAGCAGAGTTATCATTAGTGATGAGAGAAATTTTAAAAAAGAGGTTAGCTACTTACTACTGTTAATTTAGTCAATTTCAGGAAACATCTAAGATGGTCCACCTTGTATAAAAATGTGAATTTAGAAACCACAGCTACCTGATCTCACAAATATATATTCTCCTCGTGTGAACTCTGTTACTCTCACAGATATTGACTGCCCTTTTGATTGCTTCATCTAGTTAACTCCCAAAACTTATCCTCAAAAAAGATCTGAGGTGTTCCTTTCTACTAAGGCATAAGCATGTCACCATTGGGAACGTGACCAAACATAGTTCTTTATCTTCTTCGCATCTCTAAGACTTCACAGCTAAGAGTATGTGCCATCTATTCCCTCAAGTAACATGGGCTCAGGAGAATGCCACTTATTTTAAGTCTGTAGAAGAAAAAAGAAAAGATTTGCCAATTTAGTATGTTTTATAAATCTCATACTCACATCAGCTCCTTTGGAACATGGAGATGGACTTCCAGGAGAGAGAGAGAGAGATGTAAAGAGACGACCAAGAGGAATTGCTGTGAATAAATTAGTCATGACGTTCATTTTATTTAAGAAAATAAATAGGAAAGAGATTTCCCAAGTCTTTTCATCATGATTTACAATTATGAGTAAATGCACTACTGAGAAGTTAAGAGATAGAAAATAAATTTTGTTTTGTTTGAAAATCATCTTTGTAGGTATCATTTTATCACCGAGAGAAAGATTTAGCAAATACTTCTGTTTATATTTGAAATTTCCGTTCATCAAGGTAAGGAGACTAAAAAAATAAAATCTTTATAGAAACCTATTTCAAAAGACTTTCACAGAAAATACTGTTTCACATCAGCTTATGTAATAAAAATTGGTCGTCATCAACTTGATTCAGTAAGATGTTTGCAATAATTACCTCCAACAATGTGACAAACACAGTGTTTAACAAATATTTCATAAATATAACAAAGACGATTGTTATGAGCGATTGCTCATTATATTTCTTTGCAATTTGATAGGTATAGTAAAATTCTAGATGATTCCTGTTACTGTAGAAATTAAATGGCAGGTGATAAATAATTTTTACAAAATATTGGAATCAATATTAGCCTCAGAGTATAAGCCATGTTGAACATATTATAATTAGAACAATGATTCTTTCTAAAGTCATTGCTTACCAGGTATGAAGTTTAAATAAATAATGGATTTATTGAGGGTTAGAGAAATGGCCCCAAAATAAAAAGGCAAAGTTGGTATCTGTTATGAATGGAAACCAAAGCAAACAGCAAAAACCGGCACCACAACGACAGTGACATTCGACTTCCGATTTCTCATAATCATATGCATTTGATTGCCGTGTGTTGGATAGAAACAGTCTTTTATACCATGTCAATTAGATGAAAAATTCTGGTCACATCGAGTATTTCTTTCAGGACACATTATTTTGATGACTTCGATCCCCTTTCTCTTTCTTTTTGTCTTGGTGACCATGATGCAATAGTCTGTAAGAACAGGGAGATGATGAGGCTGAATAGAGTAGCTGTGTGATTGACCATCACGTGGTCAGAATCCAGAGGACAGAATCAGCTAACTGGGGTGATGATCAGCACACGGATAACTGCTGATTGGTGAACATTGCCTCTTCGCAGCGCCAACACAACGTGATACGTCCTCCAACCAGGGCATCTGAAATAGGAGATTGTGGAATGAACTTGACTTGAAGTGAGGGTGCTTTCTAGAAGGAAAGAGAAAATTAGAAAGGAAAAATTCTTGATTATAAGGACTGTGATTAGGACCACGATAACCACAGTTCAATCTGAAGCATAAAAGGCTTTTCGTTTTTCTTTTTTTTTTAGTCGGACATCGGTGAATATGGCAGATGCAGCTTTGACTATCCTCCACAATTACTCTTGTTCAGTCTAAATCTATGTTCTTAGCAATTTAAAGGTGTTGAATAAAATTTAAAATATACATATAGTGTAAATGAGAGTATTAATGCATATGTTTTCTAAAGGTTATGAAGAAAATATTGAGGCAATTATATTTTCCAAAATAGTAAAATAAATTTAAAGGTAAGGTAAATGAAGTTTATTTTTTGTTAAGAAGTCAATGCTTCACACACAATTAGAATAAGTTGTTATTTCAGGTCAGCACCTCTTCAGAAATCTTTCTTCCAACTCCATCCTAAGACACACAACTTTCTCCTTATGAATATCATAATTCAATAAATGGAGAAAGTTCTTAACTCTAATTTAAATCAAACATACAAAGATGGTATTTCTTTCTTTTTAAATATTTCTAATTATTCTTTTTTGGCCTGAGCTGTCATATGTGGAGAGTAAGGGTGAGTAAAGGGCTTAAATTTGAGAGTCAGTTAAAGGAGAGAGTAGAATCAGAAAAAGTAAAATTTGCATCTTAAAATTTTTTTCTAAGTATATAATCTTTTATATTGTTTTGTTAATACAAAGAAGTGATTCCATAAAAGCCCATTTAAATGTTTTAATGCAAAATATAGTTTCTGGAACTGGACAAATTCTAATTTATGTTGGGAATAAATTCATAATGTAAGGGAGTAAGCTCCTCCTAGAGGTTAGAATAATTTTTGGTTTGAAGAGATTTTAAGGTAGAGTTTGATATGTCTTCAGTGTCATTTTTTTAAAACTTAAGAAGTAGAATTTTCTGGAATTGATAACAGAGGAGCAGCTTGTATATAAACTAAGTTATGACTATTTCTAAATTATTTTCTAAATATTATTTATAAATGAAAATCATAAATGAGAAGATGGTCTTTATTTTATCGGCTTAATTTTTCTGATATACCAAATTTTTTAATGATAAGAAACCATTCCACCTTTAAATTGTTCATTCCTCTAATAAAATTTATTGAGCATTGATATGCTGAACTATATACTAAACACCAGAATCAATCTATATGGCAGTGAATCAAAATTCTCCATTTTTGTAATTAAAAAATCAATGAAGCCAAAGTAAACATGTTGAATTTTGCCAAAACACTTGGCTTTTCGATAATGCTCATTTAATTTCTAGAGCCTAAAAGTGAAATATTTTTAACTTAAATAAATGTTGACATGGTTAGTTGAATGAGCTCTTTCAGAGGCTACATTTTAATCTATCTAAGTTATTCTGAATTTAAGTTAAAAACATCGATACTGATATGACAATTAGACTCAAACTTATCCTTGCTTCTTTATGAAATACTCTTGATACTGACAGAGTTTTAAAAAAGCCAGCCAATAATTCTACCTCTGAATATTGAGATAAGACAGTTTGTCCACATAAAAATAAGTCATTTCTTAGATGTTTTTAAAAATTTCCTATTTATTTTAATAGGAGATTAGGTTGTCATATCAAATTGCATAAAGAGGACGAGAGAAAAAAAAAGAGAGTGAGAGGCAAGAGTACAGCATCATTATTTTGAATTCATATATTTAAAACTATCATAGGGAGAAAAAATAGATTGATTTTATATGTTCACAAAGGTGAGAATAAATTAATAAGTTACCTAGAGGTACATTGAGCCTAACTATAAGGAAGATATTTACATCAAAATTGTCCAAAAGAAAAAAAAAAAAGGTGAGTTGACTCAGGAGGCTATTATTTCTCTTTGACTGGAAATATTCAGGAACAGAGAAGAATTCTTTTATTTACCCAACAAATACTTATTGCCTGACCCCCACACCATGCATCAGACACTTGTGGGCCCTAGGAGTAAAAGAATAAATAAATGTGGATGAGATATCTACCCTCACGAAACTTTCAGTCTAGTAAAAGAGACAGACACAAATAGAATGGATGTTCCAACTACCCTCGTGATGAATATTGCAGTAATAGCAACAGGTAGGGCTAGAAAAGCATGTGATATAAGGATCTGTCTTAGTCTGGAATCTCAGAAAAGGAAGGAACAGTTGAGATCTGAAGGCAAAAAAAGACTTAACTAGGTACAGAGGAAATAACGGAGGAAGGAGCAAGCGTGGCCTCTTCAAGAAACTGAAAGAAGCTAATATTGTAATATTGGAACAAGGAGAGTGAGGAGGAGCATGGTGTGAAGCAAAAAAGGCAATCAGTGCTGAGATTTTGTATGCCCATATAGACTATATTAAGAATCATTTGGTATTTGTTTTTGACTTTTTTTCCAAAAAACTGGGACACTCATTAAAAGGTTTTTTTTTAAGGGAATGTTATGGTCAGATTTGGGTTTTGAAAAATCACTCTACTGAGGCTGAGGTAGAGAATTTATTGGAAAGGAGCAATAGTGGATATATAAATGAGGAGTGGATATGGCATTCTGAATAATACAATAATCAAGGAAGGAGGTGTCGCCTACTTAGACTAGGCTGGTGGCAGTAGAGATGAACAGAAGAAAAATACTTAAGAATTAAATAAATAGGTTCTGGTGTCAGAGAATAATCTATAGTCTTTGGTGTTGGCTCTCTCGGGGCTCATGGTGATTCGGAGGTGTTTGTGATTCAGATAGAGACTCTTAGGTAAAGTTTGAAGGTGGTGATGGGGAGAGAAGATCATGAATTTGGATGTAGACACTTTAGTTTTGAGGTTCCTTTAAAAGACCAGAAAAGATATGTAAAGCAGAGATTTGCTTATACTCATCTGGAATCCAGAGGAGTAATACAGACCAAAGATAAAACTTGTGAATCAAATGATATAGGTTCTTATAGCAGTGGGAATAAATATTCAGTCTGTGGAGTAAAAAGAGAAGAGGGCCAAGTTATGAGAAGCTTCACTATTTCATGGTGAAAGAGAATAAACTTGCAAAGAAATGTGAAGAGAAGCAGTCAGAGAGATAGAGGAAACCCTATTATTTACCAGAAACCAAGAGAAAAGAGTATTTTAAGTGGCAAGAAGTCAACAAAGTCAAATGTATCTGATGGGTCAAGACTTAATAATGGTCACTGGGTTTAGTAGTGTGTAGTCTATTCATGGCTTTGGGGAGATGGAGAGGGGATTCGTGTATAGATAAATTATTGGATGAGATGAATACTAAGGTTCCTTTCAACTGTAAGCTTCTTCAAGCTTTTGTCATGGAAAGCTTCATTTTAAAATATTTTATAATAAGGTCATTACTTTGCCTGCCTTCTCAAAAATATTTGCTAAATTTGGGACAACATTTACTGGAAAAAATACAGTACAAATTTGTTTAAGAATATTTATAACTTTCAAAAACAGTGGTCAAAGTGAAAATATTTATATCTTTTTTTTTTGTTTTAATAAAAATCTCTTCATCTGGGCTGCTTCCTGAACTTCCTCTGAATAGCAATTCGCACAATGTTCAAATTGTAATCTCAAAACTGATTTTAAACTTCTTCATTCTTTTCTTAATCTGGGAAACCAATGGGATATATCATTTCTAGTCACTGTGTTAAATTGCAGTTCTTTAGAAGTGAGAGATACTTTCCTGGTGATAAATTTATCTAAAGCCAGGAAAACCCTAATAGCTTTTAGGGTGTTTTTCAGAGATTGTTTTCCGTTGCTAACTGGCAGCTGGAGTCTATTCTTAGCTCCGTAACTGATTCGGGGCCTGATTCGAAATATGACTCCCACCAGTTTCTGTGTTATAATTTCTCTGCCTGTAAAATGTGTTACTCTCACAGATCTCTATACAGTTCTTTGGATATATCAGTGATGATCAGATACAAATTGTTATAACACTACAAAGTGTTTCTTAAAATGTAATTATCTATAATCCTCTTTTCTAGGCTGCATTTCTTTCAGAGTGTCAGATGGTTGGGTTTTACTGGTGTCTCTGTAGCTGGTTCAAACTACTCCCAGAATTTCTGGATCTCCAGCTCAACCAGGTACCTTATAAGTAAATTATTACTCTGTCTTCCCACTAAGCAATACTTTAATATCACAACCTGTCCTGGGTTTACGAAAAGCAAGTATGGAGTGGAGTTGCCTTCTACTTCTCCCTCTGTTCCATTGCTAGTCGTCTTCCTGTGTCTCCTCCCATCAGTAGAACTTTCTGCACATACCGTCAGCAGTTTTTCCTCCCACAGCTTCCAGAGGAGCCTTTTGATAACTGTCTGGCAGTGGCAGCCTTGCTTTTAGTGACTTCTCAAATTAGTAGCCTACTCTCAGAGCTGAGAGTAGCTGGCAGGGAGGTTCAATGACCTTGACTCTCAGGGTCTTCTTACAGTTCTTACCAGTGGGAACTGTTTAAACCTATGACATTTGCTGCTTTTAGCTCCTCTTACTGCCAGTCCATATAGGATCTCCAGCAACCCGTTCTCTCTTCCTGGTAATTCTTGGCTAAATACTTAACCAGCTAGGTAATTCAGAATCACTCTCAGTTATATCTGAAGGTTATTACAAAAAAGTCCTTCTGAAGCC
The DNA here is from genome assembly GCF_000325575.1 of Pteropus alecto. NCBI lineage: Eukaryota > Metazoa > Chordata > Mammalia > Chiroptera > Pteropodidae > Pteropus > Pteropus alecto. The sequence goes on from NW_006436284.1 coordinate 2,347,420, forward strand.
CTTGAAATGGTTTTGACAGTTACGTTTTCTCAAAAATTCCCCTTCCAAATTACTCATTGAAAATCATCCTAGATTCAGAAGAAAAACATCTTTGGCTCTTGCTACACAGTCACTCTCTTGATTTTTCTTTCTCTTGTATTCAACTGTGTCCTCAAATTAATTTAGTCGGGGCAAGTTTTCTTAAATGTTAGTATTCTCTTCAAAGGCATAGTCTGTACACCTGCCAGGCAGTGTTCCAACTCAATGTAGAGAGGATCTAGAAACTATCTCTTCAAGAGCCTCTACTTCACAGATCCTCGACAACTATACATAACATGGCTTACGAATAGATCTGTGTACTCCACAGTACACTACAAGAAAGACAATATATCATGGTAGCTATAAGCATGAGATCTGACATTAGAATAACTTGCATTAAAATCATGTCTCTTCCACTTACTGATCATGTGATTCTAGGCAAGTGACTTTATTTTCCCAGGTCCTAGTATCCTCGTCTGTTAAATAAGGATAATAATATCTATCTCATATAGATGCTATGGATGCCTTACTCATATTAATATCTATAGATAAAATTTAATGTTGTACATTTTTCTATACTCTTCTCAGATGTATAAAAAAAATATATATATATGTATATATATATTTTTCTTTTCTAAAACTGTTCTGGTCTTCCTCAAGAGCCAAAAAAGGAACATAATAAACTAGCCTGGTAACTTCAGTTCTATGCAACTTAAACAGTCCCATTAGATAATGCTTGGCCTCCTTAGATAAAAATAATCAGTCTCTCAGATTTCCATTTTCCTTTCCCTATAGCCCTCCAAGATGGCATTAGATAAATGAAGGGTAGGTAAAATTAACTGTCCTCATTGCAGCAGGAAAGAAAGGGTCTAGAGATTCATGTGATATCCTTGTACTTTTCTCTGGTCTCCATGGTGATGACTTTCTGTACCCTGCTTGCTCTGCTGGCATCCCAGCTCAGGTCCAGGCAATGACTTGTCCTTCTCTTGGTTTTGTTATGTCCCTGTGGAGCAACTCAGTGATTCAGCCTTCTGTTGGATTCTACCGACACTCTGGACACATCCCCCAACTCTCAAATTACTTCTATGTTTAAATCAAGAAAAGTGTTATCAGCAGCTGCATTTCTTCCTTTTCTCTATTATCTCTCAAGATCAGAAAGCACAGGCTTCTCTTGAACGCCCTCTAAATCCTGTCTTCCTTATCCACAGCTTTATCCTCATGGCTAAAATTTAATGGTGGTTTGGATGTAGATATAAAAGTGAGATTACTTACTGATAAAGGAGCCCAAATTTGGATGTAGTTAAAAATACCATGTCTGTATTTACCTTTCACTCTTTTCCTGATAGATTTGTAGCCTCTTCCCATTTTTTATATCAGATTTCTAAGAAAGTGGATGCTAGGTCTCTGAATCAAATTTATTTCTCTATTCATCCTCATGTTCTGGATATGACAAGGCAAGTCCTGTTTGCTGCCCTGGGAGGCCCTTGTTCCCTTCCAGCCCTGGAACCATTCCTCTTACAGCTGCTCAACTGCAGAGCCTGGAAGAAATTTACGTGGATGAGGCATCACCAGTAGAGAAGGTGAGTGGCATCTCTACCCAAAAGCAGTGGGAACTGTAGTCTGGCTCTTAGCTCCTGCCAGGCCCTCCTCCCCGCTCAAGCTCTGGATTGAGAGAGTGAAGTCAGTGATCTGAGCTGGCTACCTCAAGACCACGTGGTTCTAGTCTTGGTTTTAGAAAACTGGGTTTTCTTTTTGGCTTGGCTAAGAAGTCTCTTTAAATTTTTTACTGGTCTTAATTTTATGCCCCAATTTTTCACTGGTAGGATTTGCCTTCTTTCTCTTGAGTCAAAGAAGAGAGCTTACAGTTCATTTTCATTGCCCCACCTTTTCTTCCTTCAGCAGTCTATCCTATATCTACTTGAGCATTACATTATTTTTTTTAGCAGAGCTACTATCCAGATCTTAAGGTGACTAACTATAGATTTGAAATAAGTCCAAAGTGCAGATTTTTGTTGCATACAGATTCACCGCCCCCCGCCCCAAGGAAGAACCCTGAAAGGTACCCAGTGTAAAATCCTTGCCTTCTCCCAAGGACTGACTTTTTTCTTCCCTATTTGCCCTTGTTGTTGTTGTTGTTGTTTTCCTTTTGTTTAGATGTACGTACTTGGGATCGGAAGTCAAACACTGTTGTTAGTACTTGGAAGAATGAATACCTCATCTGGCTTCCTAGTGAAAATTCACTCAGCTCTAGGATGGAATTTCAAAAGCCACCTTCTATAGGAATACACCATTTATTTCTTTTGCAAAAGTCCAAGACGCTCCCTGCTAGAGAAGATTAACAGAGCTTCTAAAAATATTGGGAGAATTCTCATTAGTACATGTAATGAACCAGTCAGCTTGTTGTATTCCATATGTATCAGCATATGCCTGATAAGACATCAGAAATGTTGCAATTTTTTTTTTCTCCTTTCTT
>NW_006436284.1:2349981-2364330 GCF_000325575.1 Pteropus alecto
GTCTAGAGGAACCTCCTCATTGCACAATTAATCTTAGACCAAATAGTGACCGTTAGACCAAATTTGTGAGATCACATTATATCTTATTCTATATTTGAGGGCCCAGTAAAGTACGGCTTTCATAGCCAAACATACCCTGGTTTGTAGAACAACTCTTAGAAGATACAAATTCAGGACAGACATCCAACTTTCACTCTAATCCCCATCTCCATCTCAAGAGACAAGGAGATAATCAGATGAAACATGTGGCTGAGCATGAAACTACTCTTTAGGAATACACAAGTTCATTGCTGGGGGTGGGAGGTTTTGCAAGACAATACCTTGACTTATTAATCTATGTGACTTCTCTGTCCACTACCTAGTCAGAACTACCCACAGTGACCCAGGAACAAATAACAACAAAACATATAATAAACTAAATTTGAAATAAAAGAATAAAGAGTAAGAAATACTCTATGCCGAGTTTTTTTCTTCTTCTAAAACAGGACTTTTCATTTGCATTTGAGCAAAGTTATAGGTCGCTGGGAAAAGAAGTCTCCTTAGATCTCCCTAGCTGTTTCATTACTGAGATATCGACCTGCCAGCTATTTCTGCCTGTATGTCACCTGGGGTGGCCTAGCAGTAGGACAGTTACCTGAGCCCTAGATACTGTTAAGCCCCGGATACCCTTAAGTCACCTCCATGGACGTGAGTAGCCTTAATATCCAATAGGCTTTTATGTTATATCCTGTGACATCTGACTGACAGTGAAAACCAACTCTTTTTATGTAGATGCTTATTATTTTGTCGACATTGTCATTACAAACAAATAGCTGGTTACCTTAGATGATGCCCAATGTACACTTTAGAGAGGAATCCAAAATAACTAATTCAGTGATAAATTCTTAAATATTCACGTTTTTAAAAATCATTTCAACATAAATAAGTGATAATGAAAACATGACCAAGTGCTTGACAACAAATAACCATGAAGGATGATTGTTACTGTTACTATTATTTGATATTACAGTAAGAGATAGTTGTTTTGATATTTTAAAGATCCAGATTATTTGATATTTAAATGAATGCAAAAATGCCAGTTTCCCCCCTATTCTTCCTCCAAATAATATGAGATGTTGATGTACTGATATCAAATAAGAAAATTATATAACCGCACACAGAGATTTTGATTTTGATTTTAGGCCCGTGGCACACTAGATCAAAATAAAGATTTTTATAGAAACAAATCTATTTAGCTCAGTTGGTGAGGGATGCAAAGGAATCAATGTGGAGATCATGTGACTCTAAGCTAGTATGGTTTGGGAAATATTTAGGTCAAAAGCAGCTAAAGCATGTATGCGATGGTTTAAATACACCCGCAGCCTAGTTGTGGGGGAGAGAGCCTTTATGTAAGCAAAGTGAAACCCATTTTCTGAGGACGTTTCTGTACAAAAACACATATGCAGTAGCACCAAGTCAGCACACTGGCCTCTCAGTGCAGGCTGGCAGGTAGCCAAGTCCTAGCCTGCTGAGAGAGAAAATTGAAAGAAAAAAAACAAAGTAGCTGCACAAAGTGAAGTCTAATGGTGGATGTGGAGATTTTCTGGGCAAGCTAGGGGAAAGAAAGGTCAAGGTTCTGCTTGTGTGGCACCTTCAGAGCCAGACCCACTGCTGGGATGTCCTAGTTTCACAAAAGGCCGGGTCCTCCTTGTGGGGAAAAATACACACATACATGAGCTATTTCAGAGCGTGAGCACTGAAGCGTGCTGTTAGGAAACAGATATTCTCCAGCAGACACTGTTTTGTTTTTAGCAATTGTCAATTGTAGGATATCATGATTTCAAAGTCTATAAGCTGACCTCGAGGCTAAGATCAATGACTCTCCAAAATTAAAAAAGTCAATGGAAGTGCTTCATTACAAGAAGGTACAGGAAGAAAGTGACATCATAGCAGAAAGATTTTCTGGATAAGAGCGCAAAGAGATACTCAGTCTTCTGGCCAAGAGGCTCCAGTACCCCACTCTTAGCCAAATATCTGCCGTGCATGATAGTTGGTCAAAGGGCTCCCAGCTGAAGAATGTAGAAGTCTATTTTTCTTGAAGACTCTTCTCACCTCACCAACTCATGATGGCCTGTCTCTTTGATAATTCCAATTTGAAAGTTTATTCAACAGATAATTATTGAATTTTGGACACCTCATTAGCATTTCTTAGCATACGTTATATAGCTGATTGTCACGTTTCTGACCATATCTCATCTAGGGCCACCAAGTTGCAAAGTTCAAGGTGACACCAGTCATGTTCCAATGACCTCTCTTGGGTTGGTGCTATTCAGAGGCTTTATTCTTTTAACAGAGAGGACTAGGAGTTCTTTGAGGGCAGAACCAATGTGTGTTGTTTCTTGAACTGATCTCTAGGGTTTAATAAAAGATGTTGCACATAGTAGTTGTTCAGTTAATGAAAGCATATTATTATGACAATGATGATTATGGTGAATTAATCTCCTCTGAGGAAAAAATTAAATATATGCTTAGGTTGTCTAAGCTGTTTGGTTCCTGAACATTCAACAGTAAGTTCTCTTTCATGACCACCTTATTTTTATTCTGCATTTTGAGCATGTAAACTATTATTAGATTTTGGGGAGATTTCATTGCAGTATTTACTTTTATCAAGGAAAAGAATGGAGTTAAAATCAAACACAGGTAAAAATAATGTAACTATAGATTCCTTTGGTTTATTTTAGCCAGAGATAAGAAACATCTTTGTTTTTGCCCAACCATTCAAGTTGTTTTTATATTAAATAAATAGAAGTATTTAGCTTCCTGCTTATCATGCACACAATTACAGTTCTTTATTTATGCTTTCGTGCCATCACAATTGCTAAAATTCACTCAAAGGTCTTTCAAAAACCTGTGCCTTGCTGTTTTATGAGAACACTTGGAAATGATTTAGCCCTTTTTGTCCTGTTTTCTAAGTTAATTTTGTATTCTATGATGATATTTTCAGTTGTCTCATATATATGAGACAGTTTCACAGCTCATATTTGGAGACTACATATAGCTTTCACACATTAAACTTTACTATTTATTTCATTTCCAGAGATAGTTTCAAACTAGTATAATAGGAAACTACAAGTATAAACCTATGCAAGTAAAAAAATCAACCAAAGACCCAATTTGTAAGTATATATTGCTAGATAAAGTGTTAGACCTTAGACTGGGACATAGAAGATTTAAAACCTTGGCTCTTGTTCTCAAAAGACATATAATCTGCAGACCGATGGAGATAATTGCAAATGGTTGAATACAATATACCGATGTATTTTGCACTTAGAGTTGTTTTAAGCATGCTAGAAGATCCCAGAAGATCAATGTAGAGTGAGTTGAACCTTGAAATGGGACTTTAAAAATGGACTAGAGTTGAATGCTCAAGGATACCTAACTTGGTACCACTCTCTGCATCATTATTGGAGTAACTAAATAGTTAACAAGCATCAACATCTGTCCAACCCAAGTCCTATATACATGCTTTTTTTTTTTATTTGAAACGTTTTTCCTTGGGCCTCTAATTAATGGTCACTTTTTCCACCTCAGCCCCCTTTCACTCCAGAGTAGTTTAATTCTCCATTATACTTCATTACATCCCTTTTCTTCCTTTGTTGCCTTTATGAAATCTGTAACCAAATACTTGTGTAGTTATATGTAAGTTCCAAAGGGTGAGGATCAGGTATATTTTGTTCATTATCTAACACAGTACCTAACACATACTAAGCATTTGATGTCTTATATGTATGAATAAATGAGCCAAGCATAGTAGATACTGGGGGAATAAAGATGAATAAAGCTTGGTGTCAATCTTGAAGAGAACACAATGTAACAAAGAAGAACAGGTGCATATAAAGCAGTTAAGATTTTGGGGGCCAACTTTCCCAGTTAACTTTTAAAATAAAGAATGTTCAATATGGAGAGAATTTATAGTGTTTCTGACTTGTGAAGATCACTTTGTCCCACAATAGATAATTCAAGCTACCCAATATAAGCCTGAATGGGTACATGAGAAGATATACTTACAGATTTTAAAGAATTATGAGACAAACGCCTTTGATAGAGTAAATGCATTTGAAGCACAATGCCCTTAAAATAAATTACAACCTGAAATGGCACTCTAGGGAGAGTGGAGAGATTCAAAATGCTCCTTGTTCTTTGATTTTTTCCCCTCATTCACATGTAATTATTCCTCTCTTTTGTCTTTGAAATTGTTGTTTTATGCTTCACATTTCAGCTTGTTTATTATATGACAAGATTAATAACTCTCACACAAAAATAACCAGTAATTATGTGCATTTACTATTTTATGAAGGTAAAGAGATGGCAATTAACAGGTTTTAGAACACTGGAGATTTTATTTTTAGACATATTTTTTCTAATATTAATCACTATATGTAAGTCATTACACTCCTCAGCTGTAGTGGTTATAATTGTGTTGGATGAAAGACTTGATAATTCAGAAGTGCATATGTGTATATATAAATATATACACTAAATATAAAAATTGTCCTTAGTGAAGGCTTAAGAGGAATACAACTAATTCAAACAAGGTTAAACATTTTAATACAAAGTAAATTAGGAAAATCAATATTTTCTCTTGCTTTAAAGAAACATAAGAAATGTACCATTCTGCTGGTGAATTTAATAACAGGGGAGGCTATGCATGTGTGGGAGCAGGAGGTATGTGGGAAATCTCTGTAGCGTCTCAATTTTGTTGTGATCCTAAAATTGCTCTCATAAGTATCTTAGAAAAAAGGGAAATAAGAAACTGACTGAATTGTTATAAAAGATTGTAACAGGAAATAAAGACATGCTGAAGGAAGACAATCGTACTGGGGAATTTGATTCCATAAAATATTTGGTTATTTCCATTTTATCATACCAGGAATGTCCTTGCCTATGAATGAGCTTGATGGTGGCACCAGTATCACTGGTATAGGAAGCAGAGCTTGTAGAGTAAATACATTCAAAGCACAGTCATCAAATATCCTCCATGTCAGTCTTATGTCTGGGCTTAGGTTCTCATTAAAGAATTTCTTTGTTTCGTTTCTTTCTCTCTCTCTCTCTATCTCTATCTCTCTCTTTCTCTCTCTCTCTCTCTACTTCTCCATATTTCATCCTCCCCCACTTCTTCTTCTATTTTTTTAAGTGAAGATAAATGTCCTTTCTCTTGCTTTTAGTTCAAATGTTTAAAAATCACATATGTGGGTATAATGTAATATAATATAAACCATTATACATAATTGAATCATTTAAGGATACATTCACCAATGAGTTAGATAATATCTGACCAATGATGGCTTTTAAAATGTTGAATTAATTTTCTTATGTTACAATAATTCTGGAGGAAGGCAATGGCAACGCGGGGTGAGTGTAGCTGTTCAGGGAAGTCATCAAAGAACCACACATCTTCTCTTTCCATGCTCTGCCATGTGGCTTTCATCTTCATGATCCCAAGATGGCTGCTGCACTGCTAAGTAACACATCTGCATTTCAGGGAGGAGGAAGGGGAGAAATAAGGGATTTTCTCCCCATTAAGGTTTTAATAAGAAAGGAAAGCTCTATCCAGGGACTGTTTTCTACATCTTATTGGCCAGAGTTGTGTGACAAGGCTACCTCCAACTGCAAGAAAGGTTTAGAATTTCAGAATTTTACTCTTTAGTCTCTTGGAGAAGAAGACAAAAGAGAAGGGGGTTGGAATGGATGTTGATTGAGATAATTCAACAAAATCTATTACAACTCTACCTAAAAAGTTCTACCCTTCCTTAGAGAGATTCTTATAACACAGAACTTAGTAAATGTAGATAGAAGGTAACTGCTCTGGTCACTCGAGCTGTGAAACAAGCTACCCCTTAGTGGCAGAAACAGTAACTTTTTTATATGCTCCCAAATTCTGTTGGTCAGTAATTCAGACAGGGCACAGTGGAGATAACCTGTCTCTGCTCCCCAGTGTCTGGGGCCTTAGCTGATGTAATGATGCAGACTTTCATCACAGCGGGTGGGGAGAGAAGAAACCGAAATCATCTGGCGGCTGCTTCACTCTCAGGTCAGGCTTCTGGGTTAGGATGACTCGAAGGCTGGGCTCTGCGGGGTGTCAGTCAGAACTCTCCACATGGCCTCTTATGCAGCCTGGGCTCTCTCAGCACGCAAGATAGATTCTGAGAGAGAACATTCCAAGAGCAAGTGTGCCCAGAGCCCCAGGCAGAAGCTATATGGCCTTTTATGACCTAGCCTTGGACGTCACACAGTGACTTCCACAAGCAGTGACCAGCCCTCCCAGATCCATGCGGAAGGAACAAAAACTCCTTCCTCTCAAAGGGAGGGGTCCAAAGAACCTGCGGCTATTTACAAAAGCTGCCACAGTAGCAATGACAGGACTAAACGTGGAACATGATTCTCGAAGAATGTCTTTTCTTCAACTTTCTTTTCCGTGTTCCCCATTCCTATTGCACACTAAAAAAAGACAGTGTTGAATCTATCAGGAGAAAGTCCCTTTCTAGTATTTCCGAAGGATGGGTGAGCTGTTGAACCCACTAAGCATGAGAGAGCACCCAGAGATAAGGTTGTTCCAATGCTAACTTGCTGCAGAGTCTGATGAATGAGCATGGCTGGGACAGTGCTGCAGATGCGTAATTAAGCACAGCCACCTCCATGCGAAATGGCTTTCCTATGAAGTGCTGTAGGGGGTTGTCCATGTGTGAATCCTCTGAGTGTAGAAAATTGCTTTTCTATTTTCCACGCAATTTTGAATGTATGACCTATGTTTGCACGGAAGCAGCCAGATATATAAGGTTAGATCATTGAAAAGACAGTGAAGTGGAACCAAAGAAGGCTCTTTCTCTGAAGTGAAGAGTGACATGTTGTTATGTTCTTTATAGCGCAGGAAAAATATCACAACAGCATTTCTGAGCAAATTAGGTCCATGAAGAACAATTTCAGGCATAAGATACCATTTCTGTTTTCGAGGCCCTTATCGTAATATTCTTTGCTGGTAAGTGTGGTGGAATGATTTAATCTTGGCTCTGACACTTACAGACTCTGGGACTCTGGGCAAGTTTCTGTAGCTCTCTGTCTGCTTCTTTTTCTCATATTGTGAAATGGAGATTAAAAATGCCCATCTTAAACAGTCACAGTAAGGATTAAATGCATATTCTCCTTGGGGTACTCTTGCCCCCTGAACTGCCCTGACAATGGATAGGCTGCAGGTCCCCAAAGGATGTCAGTTCCTCTTGGAAACCATTTGTGATGCTATCAAAGACCGGCAACTATCTCTGCTATGTGGTCCTAAATTGAGCTCAAGGCTGCCCCTGTCACAGTTCTTAACATTCAACAATTCACAAATTCCAACTGAAAACGATTTTGTGCCACATAATGCACTATGGTCTGGAAATATGGCAATGAATAAAATCGGAGTGGCCTCTGCTCTAGTGTTTCGTATGCTCTGGTAGAGGAAAAATGTCAGTAAACAAGCAAGCAAATAAGAATAAAAATAATTTCGCATAGTGATAAAAGCTATAAGAAACCAAAGAACATGGTAGGGATGAGAGACTCTTGAGAAGAGCATATGGGCAGATGAGAAAGTTCCTAGTCCAGGACATCTGAATTCTGAGAAGTAGTCTATGGCCATGCCACTCTGAACACACCTGATCCCGTCTGATCTCGGAAGCTAAGCAGGGTCGGGCCTGGTTAGTACTTGGATGGAAGACCACTTAGAAAGATTGGGTGCTATAGGTGGAAAAACAAACAAACGAACAAACGAACAAATAAATAAAAAATTCTGAGAAGTAGCCAGACATGTAAACGTGGTACCAGGTGCTCTTATGAGCACTCTCCGTGTATTAACTCACTTATTCTCCAAACAACTTCCCGAGGAAGATACTCTTCTCATTCCCACTTTACAAATGAGGACACCAAGGTGGAAGAGTGAAGTAATTTGCACAAAATTACAGAGCTAGTAAGTGGCAGAGCTTGGAAACAAACCCAGACGACCTGCCTCTAGAAGTTCATGTTCTCAGCCTCTTTGTTATTAATGTCCCTTAAGAAGCATTTGATATTTCATTGATATTTACTTTTTACTTGTATGTTTTTCCTACTAGACCATGAATAAATAGATTGTTTGAACTCAGTCCCAAGAATAACACCCAGTTCTTAGTCCATTCTTAATAAACATTTACCAATTGAGTACGTGAATGCATGCCTGCAATGAGCAAATCTAGATGAAATAAAGGATTTCATTCAGTGCTTAGCATCAGTTAAGTGATTACAATGTTAGTTCTCCCTCCCTCTCTGCCTCCCTGACGGCCTGAGTTAGACTCATATAGCCTGCTGCTGAACTTGAAGTAACTAGAAGATTTATAGGGGAAGGAGGGGTCGCCTTCATAATATAATGCTTCGGAAAAGAAATTAAGAAAACAAAGTCTTTTAATTTGTTAGCAAAAGCTTAAAGAATAACTTTAGTGAGCTCTGAAAAACACACACACACACACACACACACACATGGAAGCAAGGAACCTGTAAAGTAATAAATTTCCTCCTTCCAACATAAAAAATGGTGGTCCCTGAGCTCAAAGAAAAGCTATATGGAAAATTTCCACACATACACATTTTGGGGGAAAATGTAGGGAGAAATAGAAAGTTAGTTAAATGTCTTTAATAGGCACTTCAAAGTCCTTGATCATTAAATCATTTTCACAGTTTTTTGACTGTTATCAACCCCCAAACCTTTCCAAAACCACTCCTTGAAAGGTTGCAATACATTTGAAAGGCAAATCAGATTTGGAAATTTTGCACGAAAGAGAACTGTATTTTGTACTTTAGAAACATTTTTCAATGTCAGCACTGAGCTGCCTCCTGCCAAAGATGAGCTTGGAAGCAGTGACCTTTGCGGATGACTTGTCTTTGTTAGATTTTTGCCCTACAGGATATTGGAAGCCCGGTCACGGGGACATTTAAGGATACCAGGTGGTTTTGAAATGCTTCGTTAAGTTGGGTGACTTATCTAGGCCTGAATGTAATATTTGAAAAAACAATTCTTCCGTGAAGAAAGTGAACATTTATACAAGATGGATCAGCTACAGTATTCTCAGAAGTACCTATCATGTTCCTGCTGCTGCTGCTACTGAGTTTGATGAGAAGGATGGAGTTATAGGCCGAATGTTTGTATCCCCCAAAATTCATATGCTGAAATCCTAATTCCTAAGGCGATACTATTAGGAGGTAGGGGCCTTTGGATGGTGATTAGGTCACGAGGGTGGAGTAGTCACGAATGGGGTTAGTGCTCTTATAAAAGACTTTCTAGAGAACTCCGTTGATCCTTCTGCTTCATGAACTTAAAACAAAACAAAACAAAAACAAAAAACCCCAGCCATCTATGAAACAATAATCCAGTCCTCATCAGACACTGAGTCTGGCGGCGCCTTGATCTTGGACTTTCCAGCTTCCAGAACTGCAAGAAATAAATATCTGTTGTTTATAAACCACTCGGTCTATGGTACTTTTTATAGAAGCCTGAATGGACTAACACAGATGGTGAGTTTAAGAAAACAGCAAGAGAGCATTCTCTACATTTTTTTTTAACCCAGCACCATATTGAATTTTTTTCTAGGTAAAAGTGTAAAGTGTCACAAACAGAAGTTACCCAGCCTAGGCAACTTCTGTCTTTAATGCTTTATTTATCATTCTAAACAGAATTGTCCCCCAAATACTCAGAATTTGTTGACTGGCTTATGGAAAATGGCATAACCAGTGAAAGACAGTGGCTAACAGAGGATAAAGAGTCTTACAGACATTTTCAAGCTACTTCTTCTACATCCTGTCAGATCAAAGCAGCTATAGAAAATGCCCGAGCTGAAATGGTTCTTCAATACTTCCTGTTGGTGACATAAAAATAAAGTTTTTCAGCTTTTTCAAGTTAATAAATATAACCCTCTTTACGCAGCAAACATACTAGTGAAATGGTTCCGTTGGGAGTTTGACAAAAGAAATGCTACCTACCATCAACACCAAGGATCTAGTCTATTATTAACCCATTTTATAATTCCGAAGTTAGAGAAATGAGCCTACTAAGTTGTGAAATAGCACAAAGGGAGCAAAAGAGACAACAAGAAAGCAATATTTGCTGCTGCCCAACATCTCCTGTCAAAGTGATGACAGCCATGCGTACAAGCAACCAGGAGTACCATGTGGAGGGAGGGCAGCTGGAGGCAGAAGGTTCAAAATAAATGTTACAATTAACTAGTGTTACAGTTACCACTGGTGGTCTCAGATTACAATTCTGGTCTTGCATCTAGTAGATATTCAAGAAATTTTAAAGACTGATTGCCTGACCCGTCCGATGTGCTTGAAAGGAAAAAGAAATTGGGCTTCTAGTGTGATTATGCTATTAATTTGGAAAAGAACATGTGACAAACAAAATCAACTGATGCAAATGTTAAATGCAGTGACTGGTTAAAAAATCTTGAAGTGTGATCATGTGAACGGGTCGAGCTATGAATTAGCTTTTTTCTTTGCTCTCATCCCTTAGGTTAGCAAATACACCATCAATGATAGCCTTCATAATGCAGGTTGAACATTAGGTGGCAGCAAAGGATACTGTAAGAGAAACTGACTTTCATTAGTATATATGCGAGAATTCTAGAAAACTCATCTTGATGGCCTGCAGGTAGAGAAGGCACTCAAAGGTGATTTCTTTCTTACCTCTGAGTAAAGTATATGATGCAAAAAAGAATGCTATTGGGAAGGCTGATCATGATAGATCTAAGTTTAAATGCTTTTATGTCATTTTAACCACCTTTTGACTAAATGAAAGGATTGAAAAAGCTTACTGAAAATACAAGTATCCCACAGCAAAGCCTAACTAATCCTCTTACAAAAATGGACATTTATACCGAAGAGAGATTTTTATAATAAGACATGACATACCATATTTATTATAAAAATTATCATTCAGACCAGTGTGGAAATATGCCAGTTGGAAGGTGATTTGTTCTTTGGCTCAGAGAAATATTAATAGAAGGATATTAATATCCTTCAAAGAAAGGACATACGTAAAGAAAACATTAAAACATCATTAGGTATAGATGGGCTTCTTGAGAATGTGACAATGGCATGAGAAAAAAAGCACAGAATCTCTGGATCTTAAAGTATTTAAAAATAGGAATGATGAAAATATTACAAAGAAAAGAATGTGCAAGGAAAAAAATGTGACAACTTGTGAATATTTATAACACAGGGGACCTATTTATAAGCAAAAATTAGAGGTATTCCAATGTTAAGACCAGCTTCTAGATTCCCAAGAAAATTAAAGTGATGATCCTAGTAGATCAGTTTTTGCAGAAGAGTACAACTTTACCTGTTTACAGCTCATCTGTGATAGTATCTGTTTTAATTTGTGTCCAATTAGGTGAGTAATGGATGCAGTTGACTGTTTCCCAAGATATTTAAAGTAACTGATAGAAAGAAAGGCCCATACTAGAATGATTTTAAGTTATGGCATCATACCCACTGGGTTTCAAATGCCATTTCAGCCTTAGAATAACTATGCGATGTTGTCCAAGTTATGAAATTCACTGAGTCACAGTGTCTTGTAAGAATACTCCCTCTTACTAGGCTGTGTGAGTATAAAATAAGACAATGTATCAAAATGCTTACCTCATGGAAATTACTTCTTAATAATTTTACTTCTTTTCTCTCTTCAGGAAAATTCCCAAAGATTTTGAGGTATTTTGAGGGATGACTCTAAAATATCTCTCTCTCATCAACAGAACAGCCTTGGTGTTAAAAATTTCTAATTGTGATGTTCTGCCTTTTAGGTGGAGCAAAATCCCTGCGGGATTAAGATAGTATGACCAAGGGTCCATGCTAACTGTAGAGAAGAGCAGATGAAGTGAAGATGGCCTGCCGCATCTCCTGGCTGGCCACAGCTCTCTAGCCACATAGTCTTTCTAGCCACAAAGACTATCTAGTTAACCTCGTTTCAATTCAATTTCCTATTCCTGCGAGAACGACACTTTATTTATCCCTTTCCAGTCAGTTGTGGGGAGGTGGATACTAGGGGTAATTGGTGTCAGATTGGGTTCAGAGTGAAATGCTGCTGCCTAGATCCAGGTCTATGGCTGGAGGCAGGGTTCTCAAAGTGTCGTGAAGTGAATCATCACTCTGAAATGCGTGGACCACTACCACTACTGATGCTACATACACATTCATACACAATCGCTCACATTCTCTTCTTTATATCTCTTATGTTATCATATAACTGCCATAAAATAAAAGCATATTATATATGGATACTTGTTATTTTGCTTAAACATTACAGATGAGATTTTTTTTTAAGTAACCAAGGAAAATAACATTTTTAAAACCAAGTTGCCAAGGATACTGTGAAAATCTTAGATATCAGCAAAACTTCAGAGCAAGTTCCTTGATCAAACTGGTACTTATTTACTAAGAAAAATTTCACAAGGCCGGGAGGCAGTTCTGAAGTTGCAGTCACGAATGAAGTATGGGGTGTGAACAATTTCAGTGCTGTGTCTTTGAAACGCTTGTTCTTATGGCAACCTTAAAAAATATCTCTTACGATGAAAAGTACCTGTTGATATTTTATTTTACTACTTAAAAGACCTTAACACTCCGAATGTTAATGTAACCATAGATCGTCTAAATACAATGTTATGTTATATATCTTGGTGAGAATGGATCAAGTGTAAACAGCCATTCTGTTGCTGTTTACAGTTTTTTTTGTTTGTTTTGACATACTTGATCTTTAATTGCTTCCTCCGAGCACATCCTTCTGCTATTACTAATATTTGCCAGCCTACTCTGCTAAAATTTCTCCATCAGTTTCTCCAACTGATCTGATTCTTGAGAGCTGAAAACCAGAAAAAGTTTCAAAGATTTTATGTAGAGGCATCTCAAAGGGCAATCACAAATCTCTGCTCACCATTTAGCCAGATGCTAAAAATTCAGCTTTTTATTCTCTTCTTTATATCAACTCATTCCTGCATAGTAGGATTAGGGATTAGGTTGGGTGAATGGGGGTAATAATAAATTCTCTAATAATATTTTAGTGTGTTAGTGGCATATTTCATATATGTATGAAATATTGTATGAAATATTTTTTGAATACCATGCAAAATTTTCTAGCTATGCTGTGATTACAGAAAAGATCATATTTCAAAAATCTGGATTTATAATAATTATCCTTTAGGAGAATGAATAGAACAAGTAATGACACATATATCTGCAACTTTTTCAGTGACATTATCCTGTGATTTTTTTCCAGCTGTGTTTTAGATTTATAAATCCACTAAGTCTAGAAAGTGCCTTAAAATTATCCAATGGGATTACTCCATTTATTGAAGAGGAAATTGAGACACTGCTTGATGAAAAGACCGGCCCAAAGCGAGAAAGCAATTTACTGCAGTATGGAATCTATAATACAGTCTCTAGCTTTGAACCAACTACTATTTCTAACCCTTCTCACAATTATAATTTTATATTAATATTATTTTCATTATTATTGACGCTCTCATTTCATGTTTACCCCCAGTAAATGAAAGTAAAGAAAGACCTAGTCTTTAAAATCTTAAATTATTTCAAGGTACAATCTGATATTAAAATTCAAAGCAAAGTTTTACAATAATCTGAAAAAAAAACCTTTGAAATATCGTCCAAGCAGTCTAGGTGTAAAAATAATGAGACCATGGTTTTCTAAGCAGAATTAGTAAATATCAAAGAATATATTAAAAGTGTTAAGCCAGTTAACTTTTTCACTATCAGAATCCCTCAATGTGGACCTGTGTGTGTGTGCGCGCGCGTGTGTGCGTGTGTGTGTGCGTGTACGGTCTAGGTAAGACTAAATTATACTCTCCAGGTGATTCCAGCATGAGTCGAAGTTGAGAACCATTTTCCTACAGCCTCAGCTCTCAGCCCTATCCACTCCAGTCCGCTAAGGGACAGCATCAGATCGTTGAAACTCAGGCAAGCCTTCGCGGCGTCTCTTCCGCTTTGGCCGCATTAGGGGGCGCTCCAGCACCGAGTTTATTCTTTGGGCACCGCATCCCCTAAACCTAGAGACAACACCGCAGAAAAGGCATTGATTTGGAAGCCGACAGAGGGGGGAAAGAAAGGGAATTGCACTTTATGTATTTATATATCCAAGGGCCGGCAAGTATTCGTTTAACCACAATACTCCACAGTTGACTTTTCTGAGCTTCTAATCCACCGGCGGCTCCCTTTCTTTTCTCCTTTGGACTAGGAAAAACTTAACTTTCCACAGGGAGGAAGTCGGGGCCCGACATCGGGGTGGGATGGTTTACAGTTTTGGAT
>NW_006436284.1:2364345-2365527 GCF_000325575.1 Pteropus alecto
AAATAAATCTTGGTGAGCAATGGAGAACAACCTCCACATTAATCTTCTGTAATTAGCGTTATAACCCTCTGCAGCCTAAGAACCACTAAAGACAAAGCTTTATGCAAACATCCCTTCCCTCGCCTGCTGCCCCTCCTACTTGCGGGGTTCCCTCTCCCCGGTCCCCCTTCCCCTCCATCGCAGGATCTGGAGCAGTCTGCGAGCCTCTTTTTAATGACACAGTACACTGAGTACCTTAAAATTAATTATAAAGTCCTTGACTTTAAAAAATAAAAGTAAAAAAGCAGCAGCAGCAATCTAAGGAGAGGAGGGGCTTGTGCAGGCTGAGGCTATTAGAAGGATTTAGCTTCCGGGGAATTGGCACCTGCCTGTGGCAGCCAGTGTGATCTGGTTAAGGACAGACCCCAATGTATGGGTAGATTCAGGGGCTTTGAGACGGCATTTTCTCCGACCAGCCGCTCTTGAGGTGCACACCCATGATTGGGCGCTATTCCGGCAGGTAGACCCAGCTATCCGAATTCATCCCAAGGACCCTACTGCGTGTTCCAGACGCGCACATTTCCCAGGAATTTATCTTGCACCGAGCCCTCAGCTGAGAGTTGCTACTAAAAGAAGATACGGCCTCAAAGAAGGGGAAGAGTGAGGGGGATCCACCAAACACGTATTTATTTGCGATTTTGGGGGGTTGGTGACTGCGGCTCTCAGAAAGGCCAACATGCGCGCACAGCCGTGCCCACACTCTCTTACAGACGCAGAGTTTGCAGATCCCCTGCCTGGCTCTGGATTATCTGCTCTGTGTTTACTGTTTCGGAGGGCTTTACGTGAAACGAATAAATTTTTACTTGCTCACAGGGACCGGCTTGTTGTTTTATGGCATGTACTTATTTAAAGCCTCTTTGTCGGTGTTGAAATGGCCCAAGCTCCCAAATATTGTGCAGGGCTATGAGCATCATTGGTGCAGCAAAATACAGTGGAGAGATGAGTCTCATTCTTTTCCTAAACACACACACACACGCACACACACACACACACACACACACACCCTCCGAATACTTGCTTTTCTTTTTCACAAACTAGAACCTAATGTTTTTTAATGTCTTATGCAGAGGGCTAGAGGAAATGTATTCTAGAGAATTATACCAGAAATAATGCAGGCATTGAAGAACTTGTACAGAAACTGTA
>NW_006436284.1:2367639-2386398 GCF_000325575.1 Pteropus alecto
AGTCAGAAGTACTGCTGCAGAGAGGTACCCGGATGAGGAAAACGGTCTATTTTGATTGTGGCAGCAACAACACAATTAGATGTTTCTCAAAATGTTTTGAACTGTAAACCTAAAAGTTAATTTTCTGCATGTGTATTATAAATCATGTATCAACTAATTTGACTTTAGAAAATAAAAATTTCTTTTCCTAAACACACACACACACGCACACACACACACACACACACACACACCCTCCGAATACTTGCTTTTCTTTTTCACAAACTAGAACCTAATGTTTTTTAATGTCTTATGCAGAGGGCTAGAGGAAATGTATTCTAGAGAATTATACCAGAAATAATGCAGGCATTGAAGAACTTGTACAGAAACTGTATTCTGATTTAAAAAAACAAAAACAAAAAACCAAAGCTCAATACAAATCTATTTATCTGTCTTCCATCTGCATCCGCTTAGGGTTTATTCCTTCTTTTCTGACTCCCCCTCCCCCTTCCCAAAAGGTAAGCATAATGCTAGGCAAAAGCAAAGATTTGGCTCTTTTAACCCATAATAACTGTCATCTCTACACTTTGTTTATGAAATGGAATAAGAAGGGAGAGGGACTTAATTTAACGGTGCAACTAGGCTGTATAAATACAATATTCATTTTTTAAAAGTGAAGTGGATTTGGTTTACTCTGAAGAACAGTAATTCAAACAGCACCTATCTGTTCCAGATAGAGTAGCTATGCACATCTACACAGGCAAGTTTGAAATTTAGAACGAGGTTTTGATTTATTCCCTTTCTATCAGTGATTAATGCCCCTTAATTAGCTAATTTCAAAGCCATTATTTACAACCAGGGCAGACAAAGGGAAAACTGATGATCCAACACTTATGTCAGTTTGAAATTTTGAAACAACAACAACAACAAAAAATGCTCTATGCACAGTAGAGTCCTGAGTCTTCTATATAAACCTCAAAATAACAAAGAAATTCAAAAGAAAAATATTTAAAACCAAAATAAAATAAATAATCAAGAGCAAATAACAACTCCCTCCCAACAATCCCAACTACGACCCTCCCCCTTTTCCCCACGAAATTGCTGCCTGGAGCAATTTGAGAATGTAGATATTTAAATGGAAAAGAAATCTCTCCTTTGTATCTCCTGTCCACTTAAAAAATATAAAATTTCTCAATTTCGGTAGGGGAGAGGAAGGGTTTACAGTTAAGCTTTCAAACATTGTTTTTTTTTTTGGATTTGAAGAAGCGGTTCTCTCTTTGTACTTTCCAAGGTAGGCGTTCAGGGCTTGGGGACCAGGTTTGTTTCTCAAAATCGAGTCCCGCAGAACCCCTCCGGTCGGGGGGTCGCTTGTTAGCGCATGGCAGGGCTTGGGTGTTCCAGGACTTCTCTTTGAACCCTTCTCCCCAAAGCGCCTCCCTCTTAGCGGCTCAATTTCAAGTGACCTTTAAAACTCATCTCTAGACAGAGCTGCAGTTCCTCCGGTCTTTCTTGGCAGAAAATCAGATAGGTCGGGTATTTGGGGGCTGTCGGAACCTCCTTCTTGGGGGTTCGAGGGGGTGGCCTCGGGAGCCGGAGGGTGCAGACCCCGGTCACCGAAAGATGCCGAGGAGCCCTGGAAAGGGGCGGAGCAGGCCAAGCCTGAGCTGGGGCCTAGGCGCGCCACTGGGGACACGCCGAAGGTCGCCGCAGGCTACTTGGGTCACCTCGGTTCTGTCCCCCTTCAGAACCGACAGGGAAGAGAGCACCCCACATCCACGCTCGTCCCCATGATTTTTCTACAGGAAAAACCGTTCCTCCACTGCATCTCGGGTCCTTTGTGCGCTTTGGCTTGGTCAGAAATAGAAAATCTCCAAAAACAGGACCCCGGGAAACGTTTCTAAGCCGCCGTGGGCAGCCTAGGGCAAGCAAAAGCGGGACCGAGGAGGGCCTCAAAAAGTGTCTAATCTGAACAATTGGGAGAGAAGCTTTAGGTTCATTCGTGGACTCTTGAATCCAAGACCCGAATGGGAGCAGAAAAAGACCTCTGGAAATCGGAGTATGCCCCTCAGGCAAGATAATGAGATTACAAATCCCGTCTGGAAAGTAGGCGGTCAAAGAGAGAGAAACAGCCTGGGACTGGAACCTAGCGAAGGGAAAGGGAAGGCTTTCGAGCGAGGCGTGTGTGGGGGCGCCGGGTCCGGGAGGAAGAGAGAAGGTGAAAGGAAGCGAGGGGAGAGAACGCGGAAAAGCAAGAGGACGCGTACCCTTTGTTAGAGAGCACCGCGTCCTAAATCGTAGGAACGAGGTCCTCATTAGTGCTCTGACCCGGTAGAGAGACGGGTTATAGAGAGAAATGGACCGAGAACCCTCACCTCCCTCCCGGTGTCTTTAGCTTTCCTTGAAATCCCTCGACCTCGAGGTTCCCGTCGCCTAAGCTTTCTCCCCTCTCTCCCTCCTCCACCCCTTCAGCATACAATGCACCGCTGCTGAGAGGGGAGAGAAGGAGGGAGTCAGGGAGAGAAAACCAACACGCTTTTCAGGATAAAATATAAAGCTGAGCATCCAGATTGCCAACATGTTTTTTCCATTTGCATCGATTTATTTGGAAACAGTTGTTGGGACGATAATTTCGCCCCAGAGATTAACTATTAAAGTCTCAAAGTTTCCAATGATTGTGGAATCCTGCTTGTAAAAATACCGATTTTTTTTTTTTACAGTGTCTTTTTCCCCCCTTTCCCAAATGAAACCCCGAGAATGAGTTTTAGTGTTGGGGACCGAGGGGTGTGGTGGGCAGACAGCTGTTGAATCTAAACAAAGACCATACTGGATCCGAGGCCGTTTGGGGTTCCATCTGGGAGGATTTTTCATCTCCTTCCCGTTCCAGTGGAAAGGAATGGGATAGTCAAAATTATGCATTTATGGCGGACAGATGGAACACGAAAGAATGAACCCTAAACAACAAAAGATGATTAAGATTTGGTTTCTGGCTGTGCAAATTTGGAAACAAATTAACTAAGGAAGATCTAGACACAACACTGGGGAAGTATCTACAACGTTGACTCATAAATGAATCACCTCTTTTCTTCTCTACCATCCTCTCATGGATCAAGAATTGTGGCCCCATCTAACAAGCTGCTTGGGAAGCCAAAACTGCAGGACATTTTGAAAAACAAGACTTGAAATCTCTCTGAAACTAACAAAGCCACCTGCCAGTCAGCCAGAGTCTCTCTCTCCTCTCTCTTCCTCTCTCCCTCTCTCTTTCTCTCTCTCCTCTTCCTCTCTCCTCTCTCTCTCTCTCTCACTCCTCCCCTCCCCTCTCCTCTCCTCTCCCTCCCTCTCCCCCTCTCTCTTCCTCTTGCCCTGCCCTCCCTCTCTCCCATCTTCCTCCAGCTAGCGTCGCCCCAATTAGCTCCCAACAGCAAGTCAGCCTTACACCTGCTGGAGGCATCTTGGTAGCCACAGGGAGAGGTTATGGTTTTCAGCAGAGCACTGGGGCACCATCGTGTCAAGCCTGCCTATGACCCCTGTAGGATCCTCTCTGGGAATATACTGGACCCAGGAGTCAGGCAGGCTTAGCTCAACCAGAATTATTGCCTGTTGTCGCTTTCGGTTTCTCTTACTAACCAGCGCCTGCCACCCCTTTCCTCTGTGCCCTGTCTGCGCAATTCTATCCTTTGCAGAGTTTGCAAAGCTCTCCTACTGGCTTAGGGTGCGTGGTTTAAAAAGGGGGGAATAGAGGGGCTCGAAAGGGAAGGAGGGACCCACTGGGTTTTTCTTTTTAAAATTTTAATTTTATTGACACATCTTTGAAAGGTTTGTTTTGGTATAAGGCAAAGCTGCCAATTCCGCATACAAACAGACGGACACACACTGTGTATATCAGATGTTGGGAATAAAAATGGTTTATTGATTGAAATAATAGAGGCATTATTTTGATTTGTCTTGACATGAATGCTGATTTATAGAGCTCTTCCTTCATTGATTTCTTCTTGTAGTCCAGACACATGGAAATGATAAAAATCTCACCAAAGCTCACCTTGGTGCGAATCAAGACTGCTCGATGCACGTTATAAATCTAATATTATATTTATTGCTTATCTTTATTTGAGGAGTTAGTCCCCGTCCTAAGATTGTCCCCTTTCAAAAAAAATTTTTTTTCGGATGCATCTGTTTTCACTTTGCACCTTCAACGGGCTGGAGCAGACAATAGTGTGAAAAACATCTGAAAATATGAGGCGACAGAGCTGCATGTGTGTTTCATTTCTGCAGTATTAGGGGAGAAAATAACAAAAGAAACACACTATATACACACGCTGGCCCAGGCCCACAGCACAAAAGGCTCGCTGACCCAGCGCTAACATACAAGACAAATTAAAGAAAGGGGCAGATCGGAGGAGAGCTAGGGCGGCCAGGGGCAGGTCAATTTGAGAAAAGACCAAGGACAAACAACAGTTAGGAAACTAGACACGGGCAGGAGAAGAGCAGGGGGAGAGAGTAAAGTGTCCAGGACTGGAACTCATGTCCCTGAGTATGGAGACAATAATAAGTTTTCTCAAAGCATTGAGAGTTTTCCTTTACTGCACGATAAAAGTAATAATCATAAAACAAACGAACCCCCGCAACAAAAGCAACCAGCCACCCCAAACCAAAACCAAAACCTAGCTGTCTCTGTTTAATCGTTGCAGAGTCGAAAGAGATCCCCATCTAGCTCGGTGTCAGCTCAGAACAGGTTGGGGGTTGACCGAGGAACGCCTTTTCTGTGAAGGGGCACAAAGTAGTTGTGGGCCTTAAGGAGGCAGGAATACAAAGGCGAGAGTGAGATTATCTGATTATCAACGGGTACCGAATGTCTTCGCTGTTGTTCCCAAAAGACGACTACATAAAAATAAAAAGCCAGTTGGTTAAAGGGAAAAAAAGATTTAATATCAGTGAGAGCATCACAAGTAATGGGATTGAGCGCGCCAGCTCCGGAGCCGGATGACAGCTGCTTGATGCAGCCGACATCTCGGCCTGCGGGACCGAGGGGACAGAGCCTGGGACGACGCAAGTGCCAGCAAGAGCCTTCCTGCCGCAGAGCCGCGAGCTCTGCAGGACCCGACGAGACCCCCACGGACCCGAGCGTGCCAAGGGTTTCTGGACGCGGGGCCGAGGGACGTCCTGGGGATAAAGGAATGGCGCTTGAGCAGCGAAAGGGATGCTCTGGGTTCTTTTTCCCTCTGTTCTGAGTCTCTGACTCTGTTTCCCCACCGTCCCGAGGACTCGCCGTCAAAAAGGCGTCGCGGGGAGCTGGAGAGTGGGGGAGGATCGCATCCCTGCGACACTGAACGCTCCCGCACCCCAGCATTAAAAGAGCGAGAATCCGTTCTGCCTGCTCTGCAGATCATTTTATTATTCTTACCAAGATTTCAATTCATTGATCAGCCTGTTGCTGCCGCAGAGTCACTTGGGGCTACCTAGGTCCCCTGGAGGGTGTCTTTCCCGGGACGCCCGCCCCCTGACACTGCGGGGGCACGCGCAGGTTTCCCTGTTGCAAACAGTCTCTGACTTGGCGTGGCAGGTCCCTTCCTGACGCTCACCTCGGGCAGTCGCAGGAAGTTCCAGTCCAGCAGTTAGCTTTCCTCTTGCAGGGACGGGATCGCCTTCAACTCCCGAGGCAGCCTTCTCCCGGCGAGTCCCACGATGATCGCGCGTTTCTCTACCTTTAGAGCTTTGGAGATTTAGAGAGCACGCTTTCATTTGTACGTAGTCTGCCGACAGCCCCATCGCGTAAGGGAATCCTGTTCCCCCTCCCCACATTCATTTTTATTTTTAATAAATGATTTGAAAAATCAAAACAAACCTCTGAATCAGTCCGCCCAATTTTATGCTCCATCTCCTCTGTGTATGCGTTGGATTCTCTCTGCCAATCGATGGGAAAGAGTGTTTAGGGGCATTTGCAATTTCCTTTGTCACTTGCCACTCTATGTGTATAGATTTTACATATCATTTGTTTACCAAATCAGTTCGTATTTTCTCAGCCCAGGATTCAGTATTTGAGTTCCAGGATTAATTAATTGCCCGGTACTCAAAGGACAGGACGTTTAGAGGAGCCACCTGATGCAGAAAGGGTCCGTCCTCATTAGGGCACTACAAGGAGGCTGTTGTGACAAATTGGGAGCTCTGCAGGCTCTGAATTAACTTAAAGAGCTCTCTGCCTTCCTAGTACTTAAAAACAAAAAAACAAACAAAAAAAACCCCCACCTAGTTTGAAGAAGGGAAGGGTGACTAATGTCTCTTAGCCTCTACCTCCAGGCATTTCAAGATACTTCTTGCCCAGCCCAGAAAGACTATAGTTTTACTAGACTACAGATGATATGTACTTACTTCAGGTGTCCTGGCCATATGATGCCTACCTGTGCTCTGTTCTTGCATAGTCTCAGGTTTCTTATTGGGTCTCCCTGGTTTATTTATTGATTTCTTCACTAGATTAAATCATGATTCAAGATGGCTGAGTGATGTGGAATTTGTAGATAATCTTATTACTGTACTAATTAAAATTCACACAGTAAGAAATGTTAAAAATGGAGTTTGGTGATGATGGCTTCCTCAACAAGAATCCTTTAGTTTAGTTTAGTTTTTCCCACCCCAAATGAACTTTAAATTCTAAGACTTTAAATTAATTATGCAAATGTCCCCTCTGGCTGTCAATTTTAGGTTTTCATGGCCACACTACTCATCTGTTGGCAAGCTGAATCAGATGACCACTGGACTATCGCTAAAGAAAATCTTATAGGAAGCTTAATTACAATTCTCCGTATCAATCAGACAATTGGCATCTCAAAATGCATCAAAAGCTTTGTCTATTCCAACAATATCCAATTCCATGGAATTTGAAATTTATAAAAATAACTACCTATGAGATATATTTTCATGACAAATTTAATTTTGGCTTAGACCATTTGCTTTATCATTTATAGAGGTATCTAACCTTGGGTGTAGTGTCTCTTTACACCAAGCTTTCAGCTGTAACTAAGGACACTAAGGTGAGGTGGTGATGCTGTCTGAGATGCTAAGGGCAACCTGCTCCAGGGTAAACAAAAGAAAGCCCTGAGGCAACAACCTTGCTTTAGAGCGCAGCTGTTCCACTCGGTTCAAGGTGGCTTCTCTGACTTGTCTTTATTACTGAACACAAGTTGCCCTTATCTAAGATTATAATAAATACCCTGACAGACCAGTGCTACAGCTGGCCCAGGATGTAGTCTCTTTCTCTGGAATGAAAGAATGATTGATAGGAAGCCCTCTTGGTCTTCTATGATGTTGTCTTTGTCATGTGAAGAGAAGTGAGTTATTAAATAGGATTTGGAATAAGCAACAAATGATTGCCCTTCAAATATTAAGCTACAAATCAAGATATAATGGATCTGACAAAAGAGGCAAAATGTCTTCGTAGCTGACAAAGATTAGATTGCAACCTGATTGAAGGATTGGCAAAAAGAGTAACAGACACATGATGACTTGTCTTCATACAATTACCAGCTAAACCAGAAGAAACTGGGCCAAGGAAATTACAGCCCAATTCCGTTTATTATAATTCCATGTTTACTAAGCAACTTTCTGATTATAATTTAGATTGCTATATATAGACTACGTTATGAGAATGTGAGTATTTAGGTCTCTGAGATTGTATATAAATGATACATACACACATATATATGTATATATACATATATATGTATATATGTATAATATCAATATCCATATATATATATATGTAACGTCAATGGACATTCTGGTTTTAACATTGGTTTTAATGACTTTGGTCAAAGTGATTCTACCCTGACAGTCACTCTTGGTTTGCTAAGAAATAACGTTTGCAAGCCTATAAGACTGAGGATCAGCATTGGACTAGGAAGAGCTTTCCAGGAAAGGCACCCAGCCATGTCTTCTGGCAATGGCTAGTTCCATGTTCCTGGTAACAAGAGCACCTCTTTGGCCACCTGCTAACATTTCAACAGACAGCAACTTTGCCCCTGTAGCCCCAGAGCCTAAAACTTAGGAGTGACTAAGAATTATTTTCTAACAGAACAAATCATAAAACCACAAATGATCCCTCCCACTTTTTATCAAAAATTAATTCATTAATTCCACACTGTTTCTGAAATTAATTATAGGTTTGGTCTCTACCAAATCATAAAATCATTAAGTTTTATATATCACTATAATGCATTGTGCCGTTTTATGTTTTAATAGAATTTAATTGGAATATTCCTTAGATGCTCAATTCTGCTACTTGGTGAGCACTTATATTTTATCATTTTATAATCTTAGTCCCTAACTCTATTAACTAGTGAAAAGAACTACCAAATTTATTTTGCTGTCCCCACAGAAAACTTTTCATCTATTGATTATAAAAGTTGCCCATTACTTAACATTTCATGTTAGAATTTTCTAGTATTACATCCACTAGTTCAGAGATAAATGCACCTCAATTTTGTAAAAGTTTAATTCCTATTTCTAGGGCTGTTAGAGGATTAAATCAGATAAAGCATGTCAAAAATTTACCACAATGTTTGGCACTTAGTGCCAGAAAATATATTGGTACCATTTTTAGCATGGAAGTCCTCTGGCTGAAACTTTTAAGGGAAAGGGTATATTGACACCTGTTTTTTTTTTTTTTCCTTTGCTTATACCTAAGAGCTTAGAATTCTTCCTCTTATAAATATATTTGAAGTTATTTTTCCTTAAATACATTTCATTAAAGTTGTTTATGCTCAGGGATTTAATATAAACATAGAGATTGGCACTTACACTGTGCAACTCTTTTTTTACAAATTATTTAAACAAAGTTAAAATAAGGTACAATCCATCACTGATCTCTTGGTGACCTCATTTTTCACATGTCTCTGCTCATAGATAGTTTTACTTACCCTTTGCATTTCTCTAATTGTGGAATTGGAAGAAAACGGAGATCAAAGAATTGTGGAATTATTGATTTTTCAACTATAAATTAATTTAGATATATCTGGTTTCTAGAATCTACCAATTCTATATTCATCTATGGTAGCTAAGCTACTTCCTTTTTAAACACTCTTACAAAAGTCCCTTAAATTATATTTCTAATTTCCTCTTCTTTACACACTTTCCAGTCTTCTTAAAAATGTTTTCTTATTAATGGGTCATGATTTCTTTTTATAGATTCTGTGTTGCTTTTCCTCTAATAGCTGATGCTTAACTGATTTTTTTTTTTTTTTTTTGCATTTAAACATGTTTTCTCTAATTGCTGAGAATTGAAGCAAATCTCCCTGGTTATGTCTAGATAAATTTTATAGATGCCATCTGTGCTAGCAACCCATCAGAACTTTAACTCAGTGAGAATTTTATGAGAAATTATATATTGTCATCAAAACATTTTCAGTTTCACATTTAAGGTTTAAAAAAGAAATATCTAAATAAATATCTTTTCATCCAGGTGATTTGTTCATGTGAATTATGTCTTGACTGTCTGTCCTGCTTAACTGCGATAACTCTGACATTCTCCAATGTCTTCAAAACAAAGTAGTTCTTCAGTTTAGCATCACTTTTCTTCTATCTTGAGTGAAATTTTTATAGATTATTTAACGTATGTAAAATGATGAAAAATGCCATTAACCAGTAACCTGAGAATTTGGACCAGACTCTGTCACTACAATTTGCTGTGTGACTATAGTTGTTTTTTCTCTATTCTAAGTTATTTTTTCTCTATTCCTTCATGTATTAAAGGGGGATAATAATTATTTCCTCCTTACCATAAAGTTTTGTGGTATGTGAGAGAAAGAGAGAGAGAGAAAGAGAGATTGAGAGAGAGAGAGAGAGAGAGAGAGAGAGAGAGAGAGAGAGAGAGAGAGAGAGAGTCTCAAGTTAGAGAATGTAATTTAAAGATCCAAGGAAGGAGAAAAAAACTACTCTTTGACCATCTCTTCTGAGCCATTCCTTGTGTTAGGCATGCTGCATATATTATCTAATTCAATAGTATTATCACTCATTTATGAAGACTATTTTATTGAAAATTATTCAGTTCAAATTTTCAGCTTGCTACTTTCATATATATATATCTATATATATCTATATCTATATCTATCTATCTATCTATCTATCTATCTATCTATCTATCTAGCTAGCTCCATGTTGCCAATCAGATTACAAAATCCTGATTTTATTTTTTTTCATAATAGTGATTATTTTGGGGGTGTGGTAGCCTCTCTTATCCTCAGTGGGAAATTGATTCCATATATATTTTGAAGACTCTATTTGTTCTAGACACTTTTTTCCACAGATGATAATTCTTCTGACTTTAGAGCTGGGAATCTTCTTTTAAGGTTTGGCTTCGCTCAACTGTTTGAAGATCTGTGCTTGCCTTTGTAGTTGAGTTTTCCTATTTGGGTGTGGACATATCTTGCTTTTTCACTGGCTGCAAGAAAGTTTCAGGATATGCTGCAAGATGGAGTGTGTACGTCATAGCCCACTTTCTGAGCTCAGAACATCACTGCTTTGTTTGAGTACACCTGCTCACAGGATGCAACACTGTTTCTCCAACTCAAGCATCCACAAGCACTGGTGACAAATGTTTCTGCTGTCCCCTTTTGCCATAATGAGGAGAGGAGGCAGTTTTAGATCGTCTGGCTACCTAGTTCTCAAATGTCTCAGACACCACAGCAAGCTCACAGGGGCACCATGGGATATTTTAAAATTTTGAGAGAAAGTGTTATTTACATCTGTCAGACACTGCAAGAATTACTAGGTCACAGTTTTAACATTAGATCATGCTACATTCCTTTAGATAATACCATGTTTTTGTGAAGCTGATATTTTGGAGTTTGCTGCAACAAAAAGCAAGTACCGTGTGAAAATCAATGTGGAACAGGAAATAAAGATGACAGTGTCCAATCTGATTCCAAGATTTGAAATGCTGTATAGTGCCCAATATCCATACGTCTGTTAATTAGTATCTGTGGTTATTTAAGAATGACATAACAATATATTTTTTTCAATCATATACATATCTTGGCTATTAAGTTGTTAAGACACAAACACTTAAGTTGTTTGTATTTAACTACTTAATAAGAGAAATGTTAGGTATTCCTTTTGGCCCCAGGGCAAGATAAAAAAATTCTGAGCCGCAGAGTCCTGTGAACAGAAAAGGTTTAGGATTCTCTGGTCTTAAATTTTCCATTATGGTTTACTGATCAACTATTCTGATGATTTGCCTAAAACTTTTTCCTGAGTCTAGTCTCTCTTATTTCTGAAACTGAAGCGGCCCTGGAATTGCTCTCAACATTTACAATATTATTAAACACTGGTTTCCTCAGTTTTTTTTTCTCATCTGCTTTCAGTCTTTCAGGAATTCTTAAAAATTATTTTGGGTGAAGACAAAATAAATCCTTGTATTTAGCCCACCATTTTTATTCTATAAACCATACTGGACTCTTTAGGTAATAGTTAGTTTAGATAAATTTTTAAAATCTTTATTACTGTCTTCAATATTTTACGAGGTACTTCCTCAATTCTTTATCAGCTATCTATATATTTTTAATTGTACTTGATCAGTCATATTTTGGAATATTTTCTCTTCTCTTCATACAGAGATACTTGGTGCTTTACCGAAGATATCTTTTTGTATAAAATATTTTTCTTTGCCAGCGAGGAAGGCAGAATTACATCGTTATGTTTACTTAAAAATTTACTTTTGTAAATAAATGTTTTCCAAATTGTTTTCATAATTGGCATTTTATTTTAAGTCATTCGCTAAAATTAAGTAATTGCGTAAAGAATTAATCAACCTTTGTCTCCATATTAGATGTTGAAACCACTCCTTTTGTATCACTATTACATAGTGGTTTCCTCGTGAATATATCCCATACTAATTTTTGTTCACATTTCAGAAGAAAATGGAGCGTTTTGTTTTTGGATGTATTCCTGTTAGATACTTGCATTCATAAACATCGACATATCAATAATGATCTGGTTTGGAAGTCTGAAGTTATTGTGAAGTCATCACTCTTTTCTTAATTAAACCTTTTAATAAAATAACTCCATAAAATGTGCACATACTTGGGATAGCACTGTAGATTTCTCTTGGACACTCAAAGAGAAAAATTAAATCCCACCCTCTTAGTCATTTCAGGCCGCTGTAAAGAATACCAGAGACCAGGTGACTTAAACAAAAAACATTTACTTCTCTAGAGACTGGGTAGCCCAAGACTACAGTGCCAGCAGACCTGGTAGTGAGAGCCTTCTTCCTAGTTTACAGGAAACTCTCTGGTCTCTTCTCATAAGGGCCCTAATCCCATCGTGAGGGCTCTACCCTTAGGACTTAACTACCTCCCAAAGGACCTACCTCTAAATACCATCACCTTGGAAGGTAGGGTTTCAACACATGAATTTGGGGAGGACACAAACATTTCGTCCATAACACTGGACGAAATCA
Source organism: Pteropus alecto (assembly GCF_000325575.1). Lineage (NCBI taxonomy): Eukaryota > Metazoa > Chordata > Mammalia > Chiroptera > Pteropodidae > Pteropus > Pteropus alecto. The sequence goes on from NW_006436284.1 coordinate 2,380,061, forward strand.
CTTTCTTTTTGCTAGATTTCCTTAATTGGCTAGCACTACACATAGAAAAAGCAAAAATTTCTCCAGCTAAGTTTATCTGCTTTTATAGATTGAGCAGCTGGGGGAAGAGCAAATGAGGTTATATTTACATAACATAAAAATAACTGAGTAAAAACTTCAATCGAACTGAAGTTTTTGGTCAACACACACACACACACACACACACACACACACACACACGCACACTGTTTACATTCAGTCAGGTATGTATACACATATAAACACAACCTGATCCACCTCCAGGTGGAGCAAGAAACTAGAGATGTGGATCAAAATTGCCATAACATGTGCCACTGGAAAATTTTCAGTGGATGGTAAAAAACTTAGGACATGTGTGTCCCTACCCTCTACTATAGCCTCGTTTCTCACCAGGATGCCGCAGTGCCTAAAATCACTTCCACCTCTTTTCACAAAACTGTCTAGCAGTGCTATCGATATGCTATTTTCCAGTAATCCATTGATTTCGTTTACTGGATGAGCTTTCATGGAGAAAACCCTGAAACAAAGGGGGCACTGAGTAGGTCAGTTTTAGTGGGCGAGCAGGACAGCAGAAAAGCTTCATGGTTATTTCAGTGTCAGGAAGGTAGTAAATGGTGTCACTGTGAAGCCTGGAGTTCCCAGGGTGTAAGACTAGCACCCAGCCACCCTGGAGGTGGGTTTATAAAAGTGGAAGCAAGATACAAACCTTAGCTACATAAAGATTTTGTCTCGTGTCAACCCTGTGTGCCTCTTTGGGTTTGGCACTCCATCCTACATTCCTTAGATAACCACCCAAACTGACTAAGCTGATAGAATCTGATTCTTTGCCAGCACCCTGTGTCCCAAAGTGCTGTGAGATGAAGAACCTCTTCAGTACCTCTCAGAACTTTTAGCAGAATTACTCCAAACCCTTTATATTGACAATCAATTAATTTTTAGGAGTTGTGCGAAAAAAATAATATGTAGAATAACCCCATTATAGAAAGTGTACCCACTAACTTGGAATTTATATTAATTCAAACAGGAGCTTCTCTGAGTTGACCCACTATTAGCAATACAATTTAGAATAATATTCTATATAAGGTTTCAATGAGAAAAATGTGAAAAACAAAAAACAAGTTGCTTGAGAATATTCTTAAATTATTTATTCTGCATTCCGTTGGTCTAACTTTTACATGCTAATTCAGAAATAACTTTTAAAATTTATACTGCAATTAAAATTTCACTACTACAGCTCTTTTCCAGAAGGCAGATTGCTACTCCATTGCTCCGAAATTTGTGGGGCATCTATTGATAAAAATCCTATATTTCACGGCACAGTTTTTTTTTGTCCACAACTACTTTAGAGATATTCATTTAAGGGATACTTAAACTTAAGTCTCTTATTATGGTTTGTATGATTGGTCTTGCACTTGTAAACTGAAAATACAAATCAGTGAATAAGTTCAAAATTTTCCAGATGATGCCAACTGAAGTGCTCCTAAATGGTGACAGTCATCTTGATGATAAGCCTAGCTTGGCAGGCGAAGTTCCACGTGTCCCGTTTCTTGTTTAAATATTTGAGTTCTTAGAGGATTGATTAGAATGAGTCCACCATAACTCGGAGAAAACACTCACTCAAAATGTAGTTATTTGAAAAATGACAGACTCTTCTGTAGAGAAATTCTATTTTTGATATGTTTTACAGTTGTCAGGAGGTTGAGGTATGCTCGAATGAGGTCATCGCTATGACTGAGCTTGTGATTCACTATTTAGCGAATAGAAACCACGTCCCTATCATTGAAGCACTACAGAAAAATAACAGCTCAGAGTGGAAAAATCCTGTTTTTTATTCTGAGGTAATTTTCTTTTCCAGAAATATGGATTTGAATAATAAAAGCAATGAGTCAGTAGTAGATCAAAGATGATTGAAGTATCGCTTACTTTTTAAAACACAGGTACATTTCAGTCTGTCTTCCTGGTCATTCTTTAGCACATCTATTTTCATTGTCTTGTGCATACCTCCGGCCTCCACAAAGGTAGTTTATTCTCATTACCGGTAATGTTTTTATCTGGCCAATGCACAATAGCATGTGCCATTGACAAAACCAGTTTCAGAGGCGAGGAAACTGAGACGCAGAGAAGGAAAGAAAGTTACTCACAGTCACACAGAGTTGGCTGGTTGGAAACACAGCAGGAACAAGAACTGACTTTTGACTCCTAATCAAATTCTCCCTGCTCCCTTCAAAGCCCAGTTCCTCCTGATATGATTTCGAAATGCCTAGCTAGTGCTTAAGTTTCACTTTTAGCTTTTGATATGATTTGATCCTGGAAGGGCAAGTTAGATTGAGTTGATTCATGAGCAAACAGTGTATAGAAAGTAATAAATGTATTTCAGAGATAAATATGTTTAATTAGAGAACAAGTATGAATACCTATAATAGGAACCTCATTTACTACTTCCAAAGGAAGGTAAAGCATAAGTGTAATTTTTCATGCTCTATTGTTTAGGAAATGAATTATGTATAAATTGTTCCTAAAATAGCATGGTAATTTATTAACATACTTTCAGTGATTTCTGGGAGAGTGTTCTAAGACACAAAGGCCATGTCTGTATGCAATCATGGAATTTACCATTTTAATGCAGATTGAGTTTTTGGCAGGACACCTTATCAGGCCAGTTTGGAGTGACAGTGGGACAGATGAACTATCTTCTTTATCTGTTGTTTTGTTCTATAGGAACAAACAAAAGTAAAAGGATATAATACTGTTTAATTGACTCCATAAAATGTGCTTTAAACATCCTCTCTGGAGCTGGTCCATCTTTGTTTTCATTTTTTTCCCTCAATCTCTCTCTCTCTGTCTCTCTCTTTTTTTTAGTAAATGTGAAACATGACATAGAATGTGAAATTTTTATGAGGTTTCCATTTATGTCAACCCATTCCTAACTATTCATTATTTATTTGACGATTAAGAGAATCTGTATTACTATTCAGTTTATTGTGTCAACAAGCGTTTGCTACAAAGCTACTAATTTTCTTGGTTCAAAAGAAATGGAAGTCCTGAAATATTCCGAGAGCCATAACATTTAAGAACTCAAAATTCTTAGTAAATAATATTCTAAGTTATTTAAATTGCCCTCTCTTTTTTTTTTCTCTCTCTCTCATGTGTGTGTGTGTTTACAGTTTTATCAGAAATGTGAGTTTAATATGGGGGAAGAATGGAAGATGTATATATAATATACCATCACTATACAACAAATTTAACACTGAAAATTTGACTCAATATCATTTTAACATTCAGCGGATATTTTCTAAGTCAGGCTCCAGCCTTTATTTAGGTGTTAGAAGGAAGAATAAAAATTTTCACACTACTATTTATAAAAGACTATTTCAGATATGAGTTCTTCTATAAAAGCCCCAAATATAAGATCTGATTCATTTTTAAAATTTGTAAAACCTTGTTCATACAAGTTAATTTCATTCACATTATTTATGTGCTAAATCCTCTGATTTCTCTAAAGTTCTAATAATCTAAATTGTGTGTCCCTCACCCCTCTCAGATAACTTAATGTCTTGTATTCTGAGTGACAAGACTACGAACATTTGATAAAATAAGTTTTATGTGTTATTTATAAGAAAGACACTTAAGAATTTAAATAAGCCTTTAAAATATTTACATTTTTATTTCTGACTTTTTGTTTTACATTTTTTTTAAAAAAATGAGTTTTTCTCTTATATTTGATGTAGATTTCAAACTTTAGATTTATTGTTCAACACCTCGCAACAAATTTTGTAAATATTCGGTGGGAGCTTAGTCTTGAAATATAAACACTTCTTGCTATTGAAACACTGAAGAAAAGCAGATCCCCTCATTTATTATGAGACAACCAGAAGACTAAGGAGATTTGGAGCTTTTTTCTTTTTTCTGGAACATCTTCTTCAACAAGAAAAATGAAATGTCATCATGCTAAGGTGAATCATAATAAATGTTATGTCTTGTCTGACACTGAAAATAAATCCAAGTACGTTTGGAGAAATATTGGTGGCTTTTTCTTCCATAGAGGTTTAGATCAGCTTTATAAATTAAACACTATGCGTTGACAGCTCAGGGCAGTAAGTAAACTATTCAGTAGATAATCTCCATAGAAACCAAAAAAGTTGAACCATCTCAATCTAAAATTGCACTTCTGGGCTCAGCTGTTGATATAATAATGGCGAATCCTTCTTTCCTTCAAATTAATGATTAGTAACAAAACTGCCATTTAAAAAACATTCGATATAAAAATAGCTTAGAAACACAAGTATTAATAATTCTGGTGGTGATTTCAGTATGAAAGTTTTCCCTTGAAGTTTCCTAATAACCTTTGCTAACATTTAGAGAGTGTTGCTTGTTTGTCAGACATTTTTCTATACACTTCATATTTATCAATTCATTAAATTCTATACCAATAATAGGATATTCTGTTATTATCCTAATTTTATAGATGAGGAAACTGAGGCACAGAGAGTCAACTGCCCAATGTAAGTGGTGGAACTTGGACTTGACCCTGGGCTCTGTGGTCTGTCATATTCCCCAGTTAAATTATATAGCTTTTCTATAGCACAAGCCTTCATGAACATTAGTAGCCATTTATTTGATGACAAGGAGAAATATTAATTATTTTGAATTAAAAAATCTTAAATCAGGCTTGGTTATCCATCAGTATGTGTTAGTGTAATTTGACAATTATTAAAAGGCCACTTCTCCAAGATTTGCTTGCTCTAGAATCTGCAATTGCCTTAACTGCACATCATTTTTTTTTCTTATATTTGCTGATAAAGACATTGTAGAATATAACAGGAAATCTTGCGAATTGTGAAGGCCAACAAATAAACATGGATTTCTATGTTTGTTAAACTACTATACTTGGTTGAATAGTGTCCTTCAAAATTTATGTCCACCTGCAACCTGTGAATGTGGCTTTATTTGGAAATAGGGTCTTTGCAGATGTAATCAAATTAAGATGAGGTCATATTGGATTAGAGTGAGCCCCAAATCCAATATGACTGGTGTCCTTATAAGAAGAGGGAAATTCAGACACAGAGATACTGTCACACATGAGAGAAGGTTATGTGACTACAGTGGCAGGATTGGAGTAATGCAGATACTGTAGACCCCCTTATCTGCGAGAACCCCAATAGATGCCTGAAACTGCAGATAGGACCGAATCTTATATACACTATGTCTTTTTTCCTATATATACACACCTATGCTAGAGTTTAATTTATCAATTAGTCACAATATGGTATTAATGACAATACCTAATAATAAAATTAAAAATTATGACAATATACTGTAATAAAAGTTATGTAAATGTGGTCTCTCTGTCTCAAAATATCTTACTGTACTGTACTCACCCTTCTTCGTGTGATGATGTGAGATGATAAAATACCTATATGGTGAGATAATATGTGGTGAATGTGACATTATTAAGCAAAATAAGAGCAACTTAAAAAAAAAAACACTGTGATGCCATGACAATCAATCGGATAATGGAGTTGGCTACTAAGTGACTAAGGATGGGTGGTACATACAGGGTGAATATGCTGGACAAAACCATGATACACATTTCAGATGGGACAAAGCAAGACAGCAAGAAATTTCATCCTGGTACTCAGAATGTCACACAATTTAAAACATAATTTTTTTTCCTGGAATTTTTCATTTAGTATTTTTGGACTGCTGCTGACCATAGGTAACTGAAACCTCAGGAAATGAAACCGAAGGTGGCGGGGAGTGAGGAGGGGTTTACTGAACAAGGGAAAGAACACCAAGGATTTCCTGTAACCACTAGAAGCTAAAAGAGGCAAGGGAGGATTTTTCCCTAGAGCCTTTGAGGGGAACACGGCCCTACTATGCTACTGAATTTGAGGAGCCTTCACTTCAATTTTATTTATTCTGGGTGGGTCAAGACACTGCTGTCAAGTATTTAATGTTTTATCTCTTTTTTTTTCTTCTACCTTTTCATCACCCTCACCAATGAAGGCGGACATTGTCCAATCTGTTGGGGCCTAAATAGAACAAAAAGGCAGAGGAAGGGCGCCACCTCTCTGCTTGAGTTGGAACATCCATCTTCTCCTGTCCTCAGACATTAGTGCTCTTGGTCTTCAGGCCTTTGGACTTGAACCAGGACTTTCTTAAACCATTGGCTCCCCTGGTTCTCAGGCCTTCAGACTTGGACTTGGTTATACCACTGACTTTCCTAGTTCTGCAGCTTGCAGATGGCAGATCGAGTGAGTCAATTCCTATATTAAATCAAACTCTCTCTCTCCCCCTCCCTTCCCTCCCACCCAGCACCG
>NW_006436284.1:2386422-2392334 GCF_000325575.1 Pteropus alecto
CATGAAAAATATGCCAGGCATGGTTTTAAATCTTAGTAATATAGCAATAAACAAGGTATCCTGTGCTTTCAAAGTTTTACTTTGAAAGCTTAGTAGGGCAGACTGACACATAAATAGGCAATTATAATTCAGTGGAGTAGAGCTTGGATGGGGTAGAGAAAATACAAGTGAACCTTCTCTGTTTGATTCTTTCTCTAAACTGCAATAGGTAAGCATATTAAAGACTCCTTTTCAAGAAATATAAAATGGTAACCAGGCACATTGTTTCATTTCTCTCAGATTTATTAGAAGTTTAATAGATATGAGCCCATAATTATAAAATTTTAGTCCTTATAGCCGGTAATAGGAGATCAAAGTTTTTAAGAAGTGGAACTTTTCCAGTGATCCTAAATAATTTGAAATCAGTAACCTCTGATTGTCCTTTTGTGTGGCCAATACTTTGTCCGTCTCTTTGTCTAGAAGTCATTATTTCCTGTATGGATTAGATGAGAAGCCATTCTGGTAGAATCTTAGCAAATATCTGTTAAGAATCATATTATGCCAGATCCAGTGTAAGTTATTGGGAATATACCAATCAATGAGCGAGACAAGTTTCCCATTCTCCCTTCAGATTGCTGTCCTGGGAAAAGAAACTGTGTTTTCCTGAGTTGCTTTCGTTCTCATTTGAAGTGCTCCCAAACTCTGCTAGAGAAGGTAGAGCCAGAGCTATCTGCTGTTTTAAGGTTGTTCAACAACAACCTCAATAATGGTTGAAAAGAGAAGCATTTTGCTTGTTTTCGTTTATTTAAATTAAGCAGACACTGGCCTGAGCGGGTCTTCCCACCCCCAATAGACTTTAAATGAAGTAATAGACTTGGTCCAGTGTGTAGATATTCGTATTTTTGTACCTGCAAAAAAGAGACTCCCAATTAAAGGCTCAAAAGCATTTAATTACTTTCCATTGAGACTTTAATTTTAACCCTGTTTGTTACTCTTAAACCATTCCAGAGGACAATATCCTTTATGGGTGACAGATTGCCCAAACTGTTGCTGGTGATCTGATTTCCCTCTGCAGACATGGCTGCATTTTGCTGGAAAGAGCTCTCTTGAATGAAGAGAAGGTGTGTGTCTACACTGAGGCAAATGCTTTGCCTTTTGTTACTCTAAATCTAGATTATGGGTTCATACAGATCCACCATGCAGACATCAAAATTTTCACTTGAAATTTAGGCACTGGACATAGTATGGCTTAATTATCTGAATTACTTCCTCCTTATGTTTTGTTGGTAGAAATTTGGTATCTGGTGTCTGAAGTTATTCATGATGTGATTTGGGGCCTAGAAGAAAAGGTCTGTTTAGGATGCCTCAATTCAAAACCAGGTGTCACAAAAAAAGGGCCTATTTTTAACTTTGCTAATCAACTTCAGACACATTGCTGACCTTTGCACCTCAGTTTTCACATGTATTAGACAGTACTATTTATAGCTCTGCCTATGTATGGAGTTCTGATGAGCACCAGCCCTTATAAGATAAGGGTTAATTATTGCTGTCAAAGGTGGTGGCAGTATCCATTGCCTTAATAATCACATTTTATTATCTCTAACTTTCCCAGTACTTCATGAAGTAGTGTTCATTGGTTTAAATTACTTGAGTCAGAATAAAATTAGTTTAATATGCTGTATCAGTTAAGAAGCATGTAATGACATATCTGGATAAAAAATATTAAAGGCTATGAGATCTTTTTGCCTTATCTCCTTGTATATAATATATGTAATCATGTAGATGTGTATAAATATATAATCTCTTAATTATTAACATTTCAAAAGATTATTTGGCACTTGATATCAATGAGCCCTTGCAGGCACCTGGCACAAGAATGTATATAGAGATAACATGATTTGGTAAAGAATTTTTGAGGCAAAAAGTTCTGGCACATAAACTTCAATCAAGTGCTTGCCTCTGCCCCAAGCCTTTTATTGGATATGGATTAAAAGAAGAAGAAAAAGGAGAAAAAATGAACATAGAAATTTTCTTTAACCAAACCATTCTAATTTTCAATCCCAAACCTTAAGATATTTCGATGTTATATTCAGTAAGAAAATAATTGGCCTTAAATTATGTATACTTAAACAATTTCAAAAAGCTGGAGAGCTTTTATAGGTAGGTATGGCCTATAGTATTATGAAACTATGGGGATGCTTACTAACCAAAATATATGAAGGTAAATTTATTTCTCTATAACTGAGGGCTAATAAGTTATGATTCTCATAGAAGCTAGATCAAACTCGACAATATGTTGGCAAAGTGTTATATTTTGTGTATAGAATATAATTCTGGACATTATGAGTTTTGCTTGCATCTGTCAGTACTTTGCTTATATATATATGTTGTTGGAAGTTCAATTACAAGAGGCTAGTGAGTTAGATAAATTTCACATGACATCCAAAAGCATGGATAGTGAGAACTCTGTCTTTCCACATATACACATGCATGTATGCAAGCACATACTTATTCACTCCCTCATACAAATATTATATATTTGATATTATCACCATCACCAGTTAGGAAGGAATCTTTGCTGCTTTTTAGGAAAAAAGTAAAAACATTTTAACGCATACATACAAATAGCAATTCATATACTTAAGAGTTTACTTATTTACTAATATTATCAACTATGTCTTAGATTTTTAAAGATATATATTGTGATCTACTCAAGGTTTGTGCTTAATTTTTCAATAACAAAAGATAACAAGTATATTCCCAAATTGAAATATCCCTGTAGTGTAAAAGAAAATATAATCAAATATGGGCTTTTACTCTAATTATCTAAACTGAGAACAGATGTAATCCATTACAGTAGCCCATAAATAAAGTGTCAAACTGTTCAACTGATCAATGAATATAAATTATTGAAAAATAATGTAATTCTAAGGAATTGAGCTTAGTGTTGTTTTGAAAGGAAAGACTTCATTCTTAAAAATATATGTGCATATTTAAGAACGAGTGGTTCCATTCTAAATGGAATCTCTGACCCTCAAAGGCAGATTTGTGTTTGCTCGTTCTTAGACTTTATCTGAATTTCAGTATTGTCTTCATTAGGGGCAATTCTTTAGGAATTCTTACATAATCTCCTGTGGTAGTTAAAGTATGTTCACAAATCATGTGTTGCTCCTTTCTTCAAAACATGGAGATTAATTTTCCTCCCCTTGAATGTGGGTTGTTTGTTACATTCAGTGACTTGCTTTCTCAATGAATAGAATATGGTGGAAGTGACTGTGTGTAACACTCAGAACTAGTCCTAAAAGACATTGTCACTTCTGCCTTGCTGCCTCTTGGATCATTCTCTCTGAGGGAAGCCAGCTGCCAAGTCATGAGGATACTAAAGAGCCTGTGAAGAGGTCCATGTGGCAGGGAAATGAGGTCTCCTCAACAACTAGTACACTTCATTAGCCCTGTCAGGGAGCCACTTTGTAAAAGAGTTCTTCAGCTCAGTCAGCCTTCAGGTGACTGTGGCCTTGGCTAAAGTGTTGTTGACTGTAACTTCGGAGAAACTCAAGCTAGAACCAGCTAGTTAAGCTGCTCCTAAATTCCTGACCCACAAAAACTGGATGATAAATGTTTACAATTTTTTAAATCTCTAAAATTTGGAGTAATTTGTTAATGCAGTAATAGATAACAAATATATATTTATTTATTTATGCACATGGGAGGCTGATAGAGTAGATAAATTTTTTCATCTTTACCAATAATAGAATGACTAATGGTGGGAGACCAACAGAAAATATATTTTAGAATAGAAGGGTCTTTAAATTAGAACAGGTAAGCTGCTGCCAAATTCTTTGCGTGCGATTTGATCTTCCTGATTTGTCCATTACTGTAATGTTTCCAGTGATGAGACAGCCATCAAATGGAGCCTATGCACTTTTCATGAACTTATGGAAAAGTTGAAACAAAAAATAAGAAAAAGACTCCAAAATCATAAATAAAAGAAATAGAATTAAAAAAATTACATTATACCAAACTTACAAAAAAGGAAAAAGAAATTACAAAATAGAAATTGATTGTTGGTATTATGCTTATAGAACATTGTTAGCTGCAACTCAGACTCTTCCAATTATATATAAATTATACTTAACATAGGATATGGGTGCAAAGTAAGAGTTCTTGGGGCCCATAAAGGTCCTAAATGCCTCTGAATTTATTTTGTCTGTGCATTGTGCATGTCCCTGGCATGAAAAAGGAATTATATTTTCTTAGTAAAAATTGAGGGCATTTACTTTTTTTTTTTTTGTAGCTGCCAACAGGAATATCCTCCTAGGAAGTGAACTTAGGGTTTTATGAATGACAATTATTTAAATAATTTATCTAAGGAATTATAAGAGAAGTGCTAAATAGGGAAAAATGAAATTTTAATGATGTTTAGTGGTTTCTTCTTTTTTCTTCTACTCTTCCTTTCTCTTTTCTTTCTCTTTTCTTCTTCTATTTTTTTTTTCTTCTTTATAAGATTAGAGGAAACATTTTCTCAAGCATTTCTGGAGATATCTGGCAAGATAAGGTTGAGAAACCTTGGTAGAAAAGTTTAAGAATGGGCAGAAAGTAAATAGTTTGGACCATCATATTCTAATATGTTTTATTCTTTTCATAGCCTGAGTTGAATATTTTACTTTTTATAATTTTTATGATCTACATAGTGAAAAAAATAATAGCCCAATTTTTATAGAGTATTGTGAATAAATTTTATAAGTTCCTTTGAAAATAATGTTTCTTAAATGCAAAGTATCTTGATAAGAAAATCCCCAAAGGGACTGGAACCTCTGAGCCATTCACACCACAGGATCTCTTGCAAAGAAACTGAATACCATCTAAGTGTCAGCTTAGCTCGTACTTGTCAATAGCTTTTTTTATAGTCTGATCATAGAGAATGGTCTGATTTTAGATTGTTTTCTTCTTCTTTCTCTTCCACAATTGAGATGGAAGTTGGTGAAAGATTTGATGAGCAGAGAGAACAACAGTGGCTAGATTTAGCTTTTGAGGAATATAAAGAAATATATCTTATGCATCTAAGCAGAGATTGAGAACATCAAAAATATTTGCGTGCCCACCTGAGAAGAAATTATATTCTCTCCCCATATATTTCTGAGATGCCCTAAGATTGCATATGTATAGTGATTGTTCAGGTGATTGGTATGGTCATTTCTCCCCTTACGGTCTCAGGGCACTTTTCTGAAATCCACATTTTCCCATTCCATTGTATTCCTTTGTGTTACTGATCTTGGATCATGGGCATTGATTGTTAATATCTACTGGGCATCTGACTTCCATGTTCTTATGGGGCACTATACAGTCTGCTCTTTATTCGATACTATGCTCATACCACCTGAGTAGTGACTTCTGGCCATGGGCATATGTGCACTCTCCCACTTCCTAAGGCTCTTATGATGTGTCTCTGGGTTTTGGCACCTCGTCTTTCTGCCTCGTGTGTAGGAAATCATCTATCCCTTTTATGTACATCATTTTATTTTTGCTTATGGTAGGAAGGACAAGAGAAAGGAGGGTGATAAGTAGTGAGCTTTGTAGGCGTCAAGGAATGCATTCTGGCCACTTCTTTCTCAGAGTGACAGGCTTTCCAAGATGGCAAGGAGGGAAGGATTGAGATAACCAAGGATAACCATAAACCATTCTACAACTAACCAGGCTCAGCTGCTGAGTCTAGCTTTTATTTGTTGTTACCCATGGGGATTTCTCTCTCACATGCCTTGTTTTCCTTTCTGGAATACATTCAGACATGTTTCTGTAGGTTTAGATTTCAATTATGGACACATGCTAGTCCTTGCCCATGAGCTCCTGGCTCCAGACAAACCATGTAGGTAATAGGGCATTTAATGAAGAGTTATCAAAAACTTTCTGATAAAATTCTGTTCACTAAAAGCATG
>NW_006436284.1:2392348-2399192 GCF_000325575.1 Pteropus alecto
GAGCAGAGTGAGGGGTGGGTTTGCTTAACTATCCCAGCAGACAGCCTCGCTAGATCTCAGGGACAGTTTAGCGAGAACATCCACAATTCTTGTTTTAAAATAATCTCTGCTCTTTATCTGTACAAAAGTACCTAAAAACATAGCCTTGACCTGGTTCTCCAGTGAGATATGAATGACTTTGGAAATTCAGATATATTTGTAAATTGCAAATATACATGCATTTACTAATGATTTCTTCCAGATTGCAGTTCTTAGCTTCTAATTTAGACTTTTACACAATCAATGAAGGACATGTCAGCATTTTGTTAAATGCTCCTTTCTGTGATGACCATTAGCCAGAAATCAAGCATTTTTGTTTTCTAATAAAACGGCATTTAAGAATAGTATTTATATTTAGTGTATATAGAGGTGCTCTACTGTGCATCTGTCATGTCTCTGAATGTAAGTAACATCCTAGGATTTACACCTTGGAGTAAACTTTTACTACAGATAATAGTATGAATTATCTATTAAATTAGGGAGAAAAGAACCTTAACAATGAACAATATATTTCACCATGGTGTACTTTCTAAGTGCTTTTGCGGGAAAAACTAAATATCATAGGGGAAAAAGATATAAATGAATTATAGTCGAAAATAAATACAAAAACCACAAGTGACTTTTCGACTATCAAAATGTCTCTGGTTAAAAAACACAGAACTATCTGTTTAATGTGTCCACTGTATTGAAAGCTTTTTTTTTTTTTCTTTTTAAAGAACACACTTGAGACATTATTTTGGCAAATTGGACCTGTAATTGTACATGGTACCATTAGAAACAACGAAGAGACTTAGGACACTTTATATAATTGTTAACCTTTTCCCTGGAAAATTACTTTTGTGTAGGAGTAGGTTTTGTATCTTGTAACCGCAACATTCTCTAAAAAATGCAGAAAAAAGTGGAGGGCCAGGGGTGGAAGGGAGCAATTGGGGGGATTGTTTTATGAACAATATAGAGGTCTAACCATTGTATTTTATACTTGAAACTAATTTAAATAAATAAATTCATTTTTAAAAAGTGCAGAAAATAAGCAAATATTAATTCCTTGACACAACTAAGGTAGAATAAGTGCCTATATTTTCAATTATTCATTGGGTTAAAAAGTTAAAAAACTGAGTATTAAATACGTAATGACATTGTTATTTTTCAATTGTTATTATTGGAAACAATCTTGTGAGGAATTTTTCTTGGCTCTTTTTGAGTTTTATTTCTCCCTCAAAATGTATGTTATAATTCATGTACACACACACATATATGTTATCAGTTTGAACTGATTACATACCCTGAAACCCACCAGATTGTGCTGGCCTCATTATATCACACATACCACTTTATCTCACTTATTACTCAACATCCTGGCCCAAGAAGCTGGAATATTTCACACGTGCGAGCACTTGCATGTGCGCGCTCGCACACACACACAGACACACACATACACATCCCACAAAATACAACTGACGAATGGCTGCATGGGAGCCAAGAGAAATGGTGATGAGGTTTAGAGCTGTCATTTAAACTTCTGCATTCACCATTATCCTAGACAGTCCTAACACTGAGAAAACAAAAGTACTATGTCTGATTTCTGCTTCAGAGATAAAAATAAATCATCTAATCTTTACAGGTCCACTGAAAGAGAAAAAATGAACTTTTTTTTTCTATCACTCATGAACCCACGAATATTAGTGAGTACAGTTTTGAGCAAAATCTTTTCTGTCATAAGTTCCAGAGCCTGGTCAATGTAAAAATAATTCTGTAAGTCATATAATTATTGTCTTAAGCAACTACAACCTCTGTAAGATTTTTTAAAAAACACTTACATCTGATTTTTAAATCATTGAGACATAGAGTAGGATTTATTTTGTGTGGTTTCATGATGCCAATGGATTTTTTCCTTGTTTTACACAGTGTTGTCATTGAGTTACAGAATTGGACTGGAAATGCAAGATCTATTGCTATAATCAGTGTTTTGCCATTAATCACTTCCTTGTCCCTTTGCCCCACCATCACTTCTTGTTGACAAACCTCAGGGGCTATTTCAGTTGTCCACATCCATTGGAAGATCTCATAACCAAAGGGTTTAGTGCCGGATGCTTCAATGTCTAGCCAAATATTAGAAACTAATTTGAGTAGTTAAAACAAGGGCATTTAGCCTGGGACTTGATTACCAAGAACTGAAAACTCACCTGAAACTATAAGTCAAGGCAGAGATAAAGAAACAGAAAGCTATTTTGTCCCGAGGCTGGGACAAAGGCAAGAGGGCGGTTGCTAAATTAAAAGAATGCCTAGGAATAGATCTGAGACTAAATAGTTTGGATAGGCACAGTCACCATTAAAATCTTTAGCAATGGCAACTGGAACTTTAACCATCCCATCTCTCTGTAGTAAGTCTACTTTCATTCTCAGAGTGGCTCTGGCAAAGATTCCTCAGGTGTCTGCAGCTCTCTAACTCCATACTCCCTCATACACTCAACATGTTAAACTCTTCACTCCTAATACAAATGCACCTGACCTTCTGTCACCATGGATGCAGTGTCTCTCTCCTCCTAAGGCAGTTACCCTCCCTGGGCTTTGCATTCTACATCTTTCCTCGCATCAGGAAATTTAGATAATCAATCTCAAAATCCTGTGTCTTAAAATGTTAAATGTTCAAGTCTCCCCTGTTCTGTGTCACTCTATAAAAAGAGAGAAAGTAAAGGCTCAACTCCCTATCCACCCATTCACAGTCAAGATTTTGAAAGCATTGTTTATATTCACTTTCTACTCCCCTCCTCACCTCCTTTTCACTTGTAGCTCACTGGAATCTGCCCTTTGCTCTCTTTTTCTACTGAAATTGCACTTTCCAAAGCCACCTTTTGTCTCACCACAAATGATTCTTTTTCTTGCAGTAATGGAGAATATATTTTGGGGCTATTACAAAAATATATATTGTACCTAGTAATCCCTAATTTCTAGCTATTTTTTTTTAGCTCTTATGTCAAGAGCCATATTGAGGGCTTCAGAAAGTAGTTTTCTTTTCTTAGAGAGAATGACTTTTCCAAATTTAAGACTGAGCTGCTTTCAGGCTTAATTCAATCCCTCCCATTCCAACCAATAACCTATAGAACAATAATTCTCTAAGTGTGGTTTAGGAACCAGAAACATCAGCATCACCTGGAAACTTGTTAGAAATATTAATTTTCAGAATCTGCCCTCAAGCTACTGAATCAGAAACTCTAGGTATGGGGGTCTAGAAATCTGGATTTTAATAAGCCCTCCAGGTTATTCTGATGAATGCTAAAGTTTCATAAGTATTGAAGAAGGGAGAAAGAGAAAAATGAAAAATGGAAAAGAGGTCGAGGTAGAATGAGATTTTTAGTCTAAAGTCTTTAATTTTTTTCATTCTCTCTGGTGAAGGTGAGAGTGAGAAACATCAAAGGCTGAGAGGTATAACAGAAACCTCCAGAGAACATTGCAGGGACTGGTGAGAGGATGAATGGGATGCTTCTGCAGGCAAAACCTGAGGAAATTCATACATCATGACAAATTGTGGTTCTACAGAGTTTGTAGGCTCAGGTGCAATGCAGCCAAAGCATAAACCTCAGGCCACCTTGGTGAGCTGAGAGTACAGTGGGAATGCTAGACCACGTGAACTTCAAGGACAAGAAGAGAAGGCCTCTGGGGTACATACCTTGGTGATTTGAAGCACTTTTTGTGGCTGGTACTGAACAGTGGTGGAAGTTGGTTTTTGGCCAGAAGTCCATATGCAGGCAGAGGGAAATAAATTGCCTGGAGTTTGAATAAAGTAGAATTGTGATAAGTAAAGTTGGAGAAAGAGAGGCTCTGGCAGAATGACCACGAACGATGAAGAGATTAATTCAGTTGGTGTGGTGTGTATATGTATGGGTAGGAAACTGGTGGGAGACGAGAATAGTAGAATCGAAAATGAGAGAGATGGATTTGGACCTTATTTCAGGGGGAATGACCGAAGAATTTTGAATAGAATTCTACTGAATCAGAATCAATAAAATTCTCTCCCAAATTAGAATTATCTGACTTTAAAACATACTTTCTAACTAGCTTAAGTTTGATTTCCAGGTAACCAGGATTCTGGGATGAGTTTCAGCTTTATGGGAGTTTACTTTCTCAGTTCATTTTTTAAAAAGTTCCAATTTCACTCTCTTTTAAATTTTATGTCTCTCTAATAACTATGTATAGTGCTGGATGGGTACCTGACTAACTAGGGGGACCATTTTGTAAATTATATAAATGCCTAACCACTGTACACCAGAAACTAATATAAAATAATATTGACTGTCAAATGAAATTGAAAAAAATAATTAAAAAATCTAAAAAAAATTATGTCAAAAAGTTGGAAAGTCAAAGTGTGTAATGATTTGGGGTAGGAAGGTGGATGGGATTTCTGGATTATAGAACACCTTTCCAATTTAGAGTTGGTATAAGGTCTGAAATACCAGCTGTAGAGTAATAATTTGACAATAAAGGACTATCTGTGTTTGGGATTAGCTCTGCAAAGTTGTTCTTGATTTTCTTAGAGAAAAGATTGTAATTCTGTATGGCTGTTTTGGGTCAGCTGTTTTTATGTTTTTACCAGTTGGCCTAATTTGCTTAAAATGTTTGGGATATGGGACAATAGAACATACCAGAAATGAATCATCTCATCATGTGTAAATATCTTCAAACTTCTCTTTAAAATGTTGTTTCCAACCTCCACAATACTCCATTTACTATGACACATGCAAAAACATAGATAAGACAAATATGGTGGTCTCCTTATTGTTAATAGGAACCTGAGCCAGTAGAGGAAATACTGTGCAAGCATGCTCTACTCAGGCCCATGTGGGTGGGGAAGAAGGAAGTAAACCGTGCTGTGTCTCCCAAACACCTCTGATGGTAATGGAAATGGGACGATTATATTTTTCTCCCAAATAGCTGGTTATTGCCCATCTTCATAAGCAGAGATAAATGGATACACTCAAAGAATCCTGACTGGCTATATGGGTGGCTCTATTTAACTGGTAAAGAGTCATATACATTTATGAATGTGTGCAGCTTCTAAGTTACACACACATACACACACACACACACACACACACATCACCTTCAAGAACAAAAGAGCAAAAGTCCATGGTTAACCATTTCAAATTATTTTAGCATGGAATAATGAATGATTATTATCCATTTCAGTCTGCCAATATAAGATCTATAACTTTTGGTCTAGCTTCATAAATATATTGTATATGGCTTTGGTGTTCTTTCCATTGGTTGCAAATGCAGCTATCACCTATATACTCATTCATTAACATACATTCATTTATACTTGTGTACACAGTCTTATCATGTATATAGTAATATTGGTCTTTTTTACTCTAAACATAAAGCACAACACATTTAAATGAAAATCTCTGCATTTTCAGACTTACAAAAAATAGCTATGATACATCACTCTTTTAAAGAGCATTTCATTAATAGATGGATCAGAACATACTTCTTGTTGTACATCACTTAATTGTTATGTATTTAAAATGAGACATGTTTCTAATATTCTTTTCCAGCTTGCATATACTTCAAATTTATTATGTCAGTTGTTAGTGGCCATGACATCACAAGATGAATTCAAAGCAGTGATTGCTTTAACATTTAAAAAGCTTAGAGTGTGCCGATTATTCAGGCTGCTAAGTGAAAGTACAAATGTCAGTTTAGCTATCTATAATCTCACACTGTTTAAAGGTTCATGAATTACACATGCAGTGGGTAGAAATGGAGGAACTGAATTTGACTAAAAGAGCTTTTTTACAAAAAAATTTGCTGAAATGGTTTCTTCTAATGTATTTTAGTGATTAATCAATTTGATTTAAAATGTTAGAATTATTTAAGGTCCGTACTTTGGATTTACTGTGAACTTGAAGCATGTTTATATTTATTGCATCAACTAAGTAAACAGCATATGCTTAATGCTTTTAAAATGTTCTCCAGTAAAATTTAGGTCAGTGCTTACTTGTGAGCTATCAGCCACAAAGATACATTGACATATTTGATTAACAGTGTGCTTCTTCCACAGTGCTTTGTGTAATTTCTGCAATTTTATATCATTGGCAAAAATTCAGTATCAGCTTCTATCATACACTTAAAGATGTTTTACTTGTATTAAGTTTTTGAGTTTTTCAATATTTACACACTTCTTTTTCTAAATTATGTTTATCTTCTTTGAAGACCAAACAATTCTACCTGTAGATATTCTTTAGAGCATAAAAATAGTAATACTTGGGATGCATTGATTTCCTACTAATGCAGTGTGCTGGTGGACATGGTTTCAACACAGTGAGAACCAATAATGACTGAAAATTAGGATTATTTGGAAATTTAACCACTATCTGATCCTATTAAACACTGTATACTCCTATTATTAGATAGCTGTATTAATGGCACCGCAAAACCAGATTGTCTGGAAAGAAATATTTTACTTCCCTTCTCCAGCAAGCCTGGTTTTGATCTAGATTATTGCTGGTAAATATTAATGGATAAATTCTATAATGGACAGTAAAAAGATATGGGGTAATAACTCAGCTAGACATATTGGGAAAAGTAGTTTGATTACATGTTGGCATCTACCAAATCTCACTTCTCTCTACTGAAGATGTTTCATGGTTATAAATCTTTCTGCCCACCTAGAAAAGAAAAGAGAAGAGGAAAATGATGAATGTCAGTCCAAAACATTTAAATCTGTCAAATGAAAAAAAATTAATACATAAATAATTATATCAGTTTGGGTATTGAAACACTCTGGTGGCTACATTTATGTAAAAAG
>NW_006436284.1:2399205-2419136 GCF_000325575.1 Pteropus alecto
GTGGGCATTTGATTTCATATAACAGAGATTTACAAGCTGGAAAATGAAAATTGCAATGCTGAGTTCACTTAGTTGAAAAATTAAGGTGACTGGTAACTCCCGGTATGGCTCAAAAGTTCTCCTTAGGGTGACAGTGTTAGTCTACATTGGCCAGACATACCAGTACTAGTTTCTAGGAGAGGCCAAAGAGACACAATAATAGAATCCTTTCATTTTTAGTTTTTGGAAAGGTAAATGAATCAATTGACAGGGGTCATTTACATGTTAGTAGAAGAAAAGGACCCTAAGTTCAAGGGTTCTGATTCATGTTTTGGAATTGTTCCTATTGTCCATGTTTCTAAATCATTCACCTAATTCACTTGTGGTTATTTAGATCAAAGCACCCTTTATCTTCACCCTGATACCTTCTGCACAGTCTCAGAGGGTATTTTCTCTTGGAGGGCACTTCAAATCTGGCATATTCACATTAGAAATCATAATGTTTTCCTCTCAAGTCAACCTCCCTTTCTCAGGGTGTCCCTTTCTGTGATTAGTGTTGCTAGTTTTTTAAGTTCTGGAGATGTTCCCAATAAATCACATCGATGTTTACCCCTCCATCCCATCTTTTCAACCTGCCATCAGCCCAGCATCCTGCTTTCATTTCTACATGTCTTGGGTTTCAATATGTCAAATTTATTTTTGTAACTGGCCATCTCATTCCAGGAGGTTCGGCTATTATCATGCCTTTAAACTGCCATAAAATTAATAGAATGAAACACTTTTATGTTTAGAAATTATAATATTGTAACACTTAAGATTAGCTCCAATTTTAATAAAGTCCAGTTTCTAACAATCTGTTCAGTTTGGCTACCCTTGACTCACATTAGTCTCCATGATTCCAACTAGGTCACTTTTCCTTCTGGACCTTTCACATCCAATTCCAATTTCTCATTGGAATTCAGATATCATACCCAGAAGTAACCCATATGTTTTCTTGGCTTGTGTGAAACCTATCTATTACTTCAAGTCTCTTCAAGACTCTTAAACTCACTTTTGATGTCCCTTAGTCCAGTCCTCTTCAATGTGTACATATGTATGTGTCTTTGACAATCATTCTTCCCATTTGCAGCCATCAGGAGTATCTGGAACCATGGCTACATTTTCCAAAACCCTTTCCTCATTTCTTTTTTGCAATCCCTTCTCCTTTTCCCTTTTAGCAACTGTATTCCAAGCCCTTAGGATCTTCAATCTCCCACACTTGATCGGAAAAGCCCTTCTTCAATTGTTGAGCTCTCTCAATGTCAGTTTAGTTGAATAATCACTATTAGGTCCCAAAGGTGCTTTCCGACCTTGAGTTATACCAAATTTTAAAAAGCTTTCCTTGCTAAACTTAGCGAAGAGCTCCACTTCCCAGAAGACAACACCATTCTGGTGGAGATTTGAATATGACAAGTTGCAGTACGTTACAATGATTTCCTCAATTCTCCCAGTATGATCCAAATTTCCTAGAATGCAGGGATTTCAGTTCTCTTGACTCTTTTACAGAATTTCTCAGGCAATTGATCAATACTTATGTGATTGAATTGAACTGAAAATCAGATAGAGAGAAATGATATAATAAGAAATAAGAAATCGATGTTGAGTTGGTAGAGTACTAGAGAGTGGGGAGAAGGATTTAGCAGGTTTTTATGAAGAGTTGGAAGCTGGTAGAATGGGACAGATAAATGGAGTTGATTTCACTAGCATTAGGATAGATCAGTGAGTCTCAAACATAACTGCATATTTTAGTCACCCAGGGGTACTTTCACAAATCTTTATTACTTGCTCCACTCACCACCACTCTCCACTGCCCATTCTGATTTAATTGATTTGGAATGGCACATTAATTATTTTTAAAGATCTTTGTAGCTAATTCTAAGGTGTAGAGAGGGTTAAGAACGACTGGTGCAGGACTTTGCTGCTCAATGTGGTTGCAGGACTGACAGCATAGGCATCATTTGGGAGAATGAATCTCCTGCCCCACCCAAATCTCTAGAATCAGAATCTGCATTTTGACAAACTTCCCCAGGTGATTCATATACGTACTAAAGATTGAGAAGCACTGCTTTATGGACATCCATACTGATTTCATCATTGGGGATCACCTCGACACACTGAGAATCTGGTTTAATATTACCTTGGACACATTCACTGCCCTTGGTTCAGACACAGCCCATGTAGCTCTGATGGCTGCTTACATGCTGAGTTTGTCTAAGAGAGGCAGGGAGGGTGGAAGGAAGAAAATGGGGCCAATAGGAGGGCAGGGCTTTCACAAACCTGGCAATTATTTCAATTAGACTTGAATCCCTATATTTTTTCAGGATCAATTTTGTGTACTATGACTCAATGCCTCTGCCTCCTTCCTGTCTTCTCTTCTAATAGTTTCATCCTCCCCAAGAAAATCTATTTCTTTGTTGATCATCCAGAGTTTTAAAGCTACTTATCCAAAGCTTCTTATGGGGAGTATTAATGCTAATGGATTTAGTGCAAACCACACCAGTCAAAATGGCAACCACATC
This sequence comes from Pteropus alecto, assembly GCF_000325575.1. NCBI lineage: Eukaryota > Metazoa > Chordata > Mammalia > Chiroptera > Pteropodidae > Pteropus > Pteropus alecto. The sequence continues at coordinate 2,401,743 of NW_006436284.1, forward strand.
CATGAAAGGATATTCCTGTTTCCTGCCTCTTTAAAGCTGGGGAAGTAATCAATAGGAAATTTGGAAAGGATGTGAGTGTGTGAGGGAGAGGACATAATCTCCCAATGTTGTCAAAGGCTCACTGCCTTTCAATAACTAACCTAAAATTTGCTTTTAAACTTTAAAAATTTAAAACATTACCTCTATCTGCAGGGATCAGCCCTGACTAACCCCCAAAGTCATCAGTTAGAATGGTCTACAGCTGTACTGTACAAAATGATAGCCATTAGCTATGTGTGACTACTGAGCATTTTGAATGTGACTAGTCTAAATTGAGCTGTGGACACTATGTTTTGAAGATTTAGTATAAAAAAAGTAAAATACTTGATTAATAATTTTATGTTGATTATGTGCTAAAACCATAATATTTTGGATATATTGGACTAAATAAAATATTGTTAAAATTGATTTCAACTGTTGCATTTTAATTTTTAAAACTGAGACTACTAGAAAATTAAAAGTATATATGTTGCTTGCTTTATATTTCTATTAGATAGTACTAATCAAGAAGAACTGAGCAGCCCTTCCAGGCAGTAAAAGTCTATGTTGGTATTTGCTCTCATCCTAATTTAATTATAATGCTAATTTACAATAAGTAGGAGACCCCTAGCCTTAAACCGTGGTTTTAGAAAGCAGCTGTGGCTTGGGTGGCATGGGCAGGGACAAAAAATGGCAGAAATATTAAATTTTAGATAATTTTGTTTGAATCCATTTATTTTCCTCTTTATGCTAGATTATCCAGAAAACTTATAAGCTTTCATAAACAATCCTAGGATGATTTTCATTAGTTCAGGGAAAATTTTGGAGATGGTTTGGCATGATCTAAAGTGATGGCATTAATGTTTGAGAACAGAATCAGGAGTTAAATCATATCTAAATAACACATATTTATTGAACGCCTATTATGTTTAAGTGACTGTACTAGGTGATGCTCCATGAATATTCACATTTTATAAAGGAGATGGCAAATAAGAAAGCATGAAGATATTAAGTCTATTAGACCCAGTATGCTCAAATAAAACAGGTTGGACAATGTCAAGAACATATAACTCTACAGAAGTTGTATCTTTATGAATTAGGTGGGCTGAATGCTCCATGCTTGAATTTGTTTGTTCTTACCATATCTATCTATACTTTCAAACCAGTCCTCAGAGTTATTTGCTTTCCTTTTTTTTTTCTTTTCTTCTTCTATTTTATTGACGGTATTAGCAATGTCTTGGCTTGGATTTAGGTGGACCAAGTATCAGGTTAGCCTTGTGTCAAATCTCACTACTTGGAATGGATGAGTTGTCAATAGATGGAACAAATATGCTCTAAAATGGTCTTTCTTGGGGAAGAATGTGGTGATGAAATTAGACTCATATTGATCTGTGGTTGCCAAATACTAAATTCTTGGGTATCTCAGGGAGGTCATTTATTATCTGTGGATTATTAAGTGCAATAATATTTTCATAATATCAATAGCTTTCAATATCTATAATAGCCTTTCTTTTGACATATTAATAAATTCCTATGATATAATTTACCAAAGATATATAAAGAAATGATACAATGAAAATAGAGACCAATGATTGCCAGTCTTGACCAAGAAGTTATAATATTAAAACAGATAAATTCTAAATGGAAAAATAGAAAACCCATCCCAAACCAAAAGAGAATTGATAGAGTGTAACGTCATTCATGACAAAGCTAAGCAAACATGGCAGGTCCTTAAATAATATTTTTTCTCTCAATGTCTTTTCATTATAACATTGATAAGGGGAAAAAAATTAGATTCTCTTCTGGGCCACTGAGTGGAGTTTGAACATTCTCCCCACATCTGCTTTGGTTTTCTCCAAAAACTCCATTTTCCTCCTGCATCCCAAAGATGTGCACATGAGGCGAACTGGAATATCTGAATTGTCCAAGACTGAATGAGTATAAATGTGTGTGTGCAATAAAAGAGTGTCCTGTCCAGGGCGGGTTCCCGCCTGGTGCCTGGACCTGCCAGGAGAGCCTCCAGTCCCTCTCAACTCTGAACTGTAATAAGCAGGTTAGAAAAGCATTTGCTTGTTTTTATTAATCTTTCTTAAATATATGTATAGCTCACATTTATTTCAGTGTTTAATATTAGAAATGTTTTGGGTCTTTATTTAAAAGTTTGGTGATGTTTTGTGACCAGAAATATGCTGAATGAACTTAACTCTTGTTTATGTCAATTAGGCTATGGTAAAATTGGTTTTATTATATGTCATTTTTTTCAAAGTCACAGTTTCTAAGAACCTATCTAGAACATTAAGAGAAGACTTACTGTATATTATCAGAGTCCATGAGAAACAACGCTTTCACATAATCCATTGAGAAGAGGATGCAGATGAATTGTGCTTTAGATATAATTAGGCCAGTGTTTTTCAACCACTAAAAGCAAAACCTAATGGTTGTAACCAGAATTTTAAAAAAATAGCATAGAAAATATTAATCATTGCAACTTGTAAGAGTAAGTGCTGTTTCATGAAAATCTTGCTTAAGTAGTGTGTAGTGTGTGCATGTGTGTGTGCATGTGTGTGTGCGTGTGTGTGTGCGTGTGTGTGTTCTGAGTCACCGTGTAAAATATTATCTCTTGTTGTGGGCCATATTCAAAAATATTTAAAGAATGCTACAAAATACATTTTGATGATTCTGAAGTCTAGGAAAATTACATCTTTCCCCCCAAAACATAGAATTAATTAAAAAGAGATGTGGACATGCAAACTTAATGACTCCTCATCAACTTTACTGTACTATACTGCTACTTCATTTCAATCTCAAATATTCTACAGTTGAATATGGAGAAGAGATTCTGCTACAACTTCAAAAATAGTTGAAAACCTTATTAATGCATAGATTCTTTTGTGCATAACTTTACAGATTGTACAAATAGAATGAAAATATACTAATATAAAGTTTTCTTCAAGTCATACTTTAGGCTTAAGTAACAGCAACTATCTTTATATGTAAGGGCGCCTACTGATTTTGTCTCTTTTAAACTGATTCTAGGTGATAAATACAAATAAACAATGATTACTAGATAGCAAATTTGGTGACATATCATGAATGTGTATGCTGCTTTTCTTCAGCTCCTTAGAATGATCTGGCCCAGTAGAAAGCACAGTCATGAATTTTAACCAGCTACCAAAGGGTTTATTCAACAGATTTGGGTGCAGGATTCAGTATGGTTGGCTGAAAAAAGTCTGAATGAAAGTACTTACAGAGATTAAGTCATTTTAAGCCATTGTAAACTATTGTAAACCACTATTAGTCATTGTAAAATGTTGCGTGGAAGGGGAAAAAATGTTTTGTAACCATAAAAATGTATGTTCCAAATGGAAAAATAGTTGAGCATGTATCTCCAAAAATGGATCTATAAGCTATTCATCAACTTTTTACCATATTGCAAAGATATATTTCTATGCACCCTTAAGATCATTAGCATCCATTTTAGGTGCATATTAAAAATGCAGTGTTACGATTCTTCATAATGCCTATAGAGATGAAATTCACACTGAGACAAAATGAAGAACTTTGGACAAATCTAGATTCATTCTCTTCCTTTCATCAACCCATCCTGAGCCCCTGAATCTTAAGAGCCACACAATAATAAATCTATCATTCCTAGCAACCCTAGCGATGTGCTAGTTTTCTTTCAGTAATATGCACGAAAACGTGAAAACATGAACCTCTTTCTAGAAAAGTAGACTCTTACTCTTTGACTCCATAACTATCTTAGCATTGACTTCGGCAATTTTTTCCAAAGAATTTATGGACTGCTTATGTACACTTATAGATGCATACACACATAATTTAGACAACTATATTAGGATATTTATAGAACTATTTTTAAATTACTGATAGAATAAATATTTTAAGTGCAGCTGTATTAACCTCACTAGTATTTTTACTGACATCTTAATTGTTGTAAAAACATGTATTTTCATATAATTATCATTAACCTACAAACAATAACCTTCTGCATGTTTAAAGTGGTTGCAGAGCTTGTTATTATAGACTGCTTTCAGTACTGTTCATTTACTATGCTGTGTTTTTAACACAAATGTAACCCACTCTACATTTTCCATTTAAAATGCATAAGGCAAAGTGCATCATAACAGGATGTAACTACGTATTAATCAAATTAGCACAACACTTCAAAGGCTTGGGCTTTTTGCTGGGCTCCTGTTAGATCACAATTCATGAAGGAAAGAAGCAGCATAATGAATGGCTTGGCAAGGGAGCAGTTTATTTTCTTTCCAGAAAGATATAGAGTGGGTTAATTTTCATGATGGGAAAACATGTCGAGAAAGGGTAACAGTAAGCATTAAGCTAAAGGGTAATAAGTGGAATTTAGAATACAGTGGTGGTTTTGCCACTGATAAAACATAAATTCTATAATTATTTGATGACACAACAGAACTCCAATGACCTATTGTTAAATTATTAAGTCTTTATGATCCAAGCAAATACAAACCAGTATACTCAATATTCAGAACATGGCAGATTAGACAATTCTTTGTCATTGTGAACAGCATGGTATATAGCAATGGAAAATATAAAAATGTAGTGCATCTAAATACAGAACTCAATGCAAACATAGCACACACCATGTGAAATTGTAATTAAGTAATTATTGATCTTTATTAGTGTTTGGCTTTGAATAATCCTAGATATGCATGCAGCATAGTGCACACACACACACACACAGTAAAGAAGAAAACATGGATGGGATTTAGCTGGGACTAATGATAAAAAAGAAGTTAGACAGCCAAATAAATGAAAGTCAATTATTTTGTTGAACATTCAACTGATAGTTATCATTAGATGCCTGGAACTTGCAAACTTCCTCTTCACTGTTATTGACAAAATAACAAATAAACAGCTATTTTCCTTTCAATATAAAAGTTTTTTTTTTTCCTTGGCATGGGGATTAAAATGAACAGAGCACAGTGAGAGGCACTCACTCACCTCCTGATTTTTTCCTAAATGGGACTATAAGGTTAACGCTGAGCTGTTTTCTTTTCCCATGTACAAGTCCAGGATTGTAGTCTACTTGGAGAGAGAGAGCAAAGAGCTTTTAAAACTGGAACTAGATTAAAATAATCTTAATTTCTGAGCATTACAAGTATGTGCTATTCTACAAAGAGGATGTAGTCTTTTCTCTTACACAAATCTAGATATCTGCACATGTGCAAAAGTGTAAAAAATGCAAAAGACAGGAAAAAAGTTGAGAGTGTGTTGGAAACTGGGCAAAAGGAAGAGACAGGATAGAAGAAAGAAATGGGAAAGGAAGCAATTGAAATGAGGTAGAGGAGACATAATAAGGCTATAATGGCAAGAAGATAGAAATTGGGGAGGGAAGGAGAGGAGCACAGAGGTGAAGGACTCCATCACCAGGGGCAAGCAGGTGAGTTTAAATGGACACTTCACCTCTGTTCTCAGTCTACAAGATGATGGTGATGGTGGTGGTGGTGATAAATTAGAGGAGCTCTAAGGAGTTTATGACTTAAAAGTTTTATGACCCTGTGGCTCGATGACTAAGAAGTTCTATTGCTAACTATTTCCAGAAGTGTCCAGCAGTAATTCTCTTCCTTTTCCCTATTGTTTTTATATGAGAAAAAATTTCTATTTTAAAAGGGGAAAATCAATGTTGGTCTCATAAAGGAACTCCTGAAAATTCAGCAGCCTCCACATTGCCCAATCCTATTACGTTTATGTGTGTGTGTGTGTGTATGTGTGTGTGTGTTTTGGTTATTCAGATTTCTCTTTTATTCAGAGTGGAATTCAAGTGAACCAGAGTTTGTCTTTTTCTTTTCTTTTTTACCTCCACAAAACTGACCTTTTCGGCAGAGAGTTGTTTGTGCTCCCTGTGTATTGTATTACAGGATGTTTAGCAGCACCCTGGTCTCTACCCACCAGATGCCATGGCACCATGCCTTCCACCCAAGTTATGAAAACTAAGAATGTTTCCAGACATTGCCATATGTCTCCAGGGACCAAAAATTGTATTTGATTGAGAACCAATGGCCTAAACCAAAGGTAAATCATACAGTCAGAATATCCCATAAGCAAAGGTAAAATATTAAGTGAGAAACATTTTATATTTCAGAACACATATCACCAAATGGTTCAGGTAGATTGAAAAAAATCTCCAAGTCAAAAGGTAAAATCTGTAATAGCCTAACTTCATTTAAAAAGAAAGAAAGAAAAAAGAAAAAGAAAGAAAAAGACACCTCTTAGAGTGGAAGCTTATGAATTTCATGGAGGAAATAAACTTGAGTTTTAAATAATATTCTGAGGTTGAAAGAAGAAATCCAAGGACCGTGCAAGTGTGTGAGAGAGAGAGAGAGAGAGAGAGAGAGAGAGAGAGAGAGAGAGAGAGAGATTAATTGAGAGAGAGATTGAGAGAGAGGCTTCCCCTTTGGTTCAAAGTTTACATGATTTGGATGTGACACATTTTGGAACACCCCATATGAATTTAGTAAACACATCACGGGCTGTTTTAAAAAACTTCCCAGAGAAATTAAAAGCTACAGTTAGGTCAGTTTATGTTCATATCAGTTGCTGATTAGAATCCCGAAGCAGCAGGAAGCATCATGGCCCTCAGCTTCAAGACTTCCTAGTGAGGGACAAATAAAATATTCTGTTCTGACGTTGCCTGAGTCAGTTTTTTTTTGTAGCTATGCTCTAGGACAGGAGTTTTAAATGATGAGACTTGGGTAATAAGGGCTATTCTGGGCACAATTTTGGTGAAGACACTGTTTCTCTTGCCCCACAGACATATAACCATGGCTCATCACGGACAGGTGAGTGAGTGCCTGCCACATGTTGCTTTTCTCTGTAGCAGTTTTCAGACTTCAGTGGGCATCAGAATCACCTGCAATGCTTGTTTAAATACAGATCGCTGGGTTCCAGCCCCAGAATTTCTGACTCAGTAGATCTTGGGCAGGGTCTGAAAACATTCATTTCTGACAAGCTCCCATATGATGCTGATGCTGCTGAGCTAGTCTGAGGTCCATGCGTACATTTGCCTTGGTATTTTCCCAGATTAGCCCTCACCAAGGAATTATCTCTTTCAATTGCTTTTTTTTTTTAACAAAAACAAAAACAAAAACATTTATTTCTTTAAATTAGTTTCAAGTATACAGTACATTGGTTAGACATCTATATTGTTCATAAAATGATCCCCGCAATTGCTCCCTCCCTCCCCTGACCCTCCACTTAGCCATCATATTAATGCTAACTGCATTCCCTGTACCGTGCTCCCCATCCTCGTGCCCATCTATCAACTACTAATTTGTACTTCTTTAATCCTTCACTCCATTCTCCTAGCCCCCCAAACTCCCTCCCTTCTGTCAGTCACCAAATTGTCCACAATATTTGTGAGTCTTTGATTAGTTTGTTCTTTTTGGTCCTTAGATTCCGCATATAAGTGAAATCATACGGTATTTATCTTTCTCTGTCTGACTTACTTCACTCAGCATAATAACCTCTAGGTCTATCCATGTCATTGCAAAAGGTTAGATTACTGTAGCTTTATATTAAGTTTTGAAATTAAATAATGTGAGTCATCTAAATTTGTTCTTTTTTTGTTGTCGGACTTGTTTTGGCTATTCTATTTCCTTCGCCTTTCATATAAATTTTAGAATCATCTCATGTATATCTAACAAATGCCATTTTAATGTTTTGAGAAACCTCCATACTGTTTTCCATAGTGGCTGTAGTAATTTGTAACCCTACCAACAATGTATGAGGGTTCCCTTTTCTCTGCATCCTTGCCAACACTTGCTGTTTTTTGATTTATTGATGATAGTCATTTTGACAGGTGTGAGGTGATATTGGATTGTGGTTTTAATTTGCATTTCTCTGATGATTAGCGACCTTGAGCATCTTTTCATATGTCTGTTAGCCATCTGTATTTCTTCTTTGGAGAAATATCTGTTCAGGTTTTCTGCCCATTTTTTAATTGGATTGTTTTGTTGTTGTTGTTGTTGTTGAGTTGTTTATAAGTTCTTTATAAATTTTGGATATTAACCCCTTATCAGATATATCATTAGCGAATATCTTCTCCCAATCAGTTGTTGTCTTTTTGTTTTGTTGATGGTTTCTTTTGCTGTACAAAAACTTTTTTGTTTGATGTAGTCCCGTTTGTTTTTCTTTTGTTTCTTTTACCCAAGGAGATATATCTGAAAAGAAATTCCTGTTAGTAATATCAGAGAGTTTACTGTCTATGTTTTTTTCTAAAAGTTTTATGGTTTTGGGTCTTACATTTAAGTCTTTAATCCATTTTGAGTCTATTCTTGTATATGGATCAATTGCTTTTTTTTGTTGTTTTATTGCTCAGGTGTTTAGTTAATGATGCCTGTTGTACATTTGCTTCTACGTTATCTTCAATTATTTCACTAATTTTTTCATGATAAAAGCCTTGTTCCCTCTTATAGAATATTTGCTCTACCTTTCACTTATTACATAGTGCTGAGTACACAATAGATTCCTAATAAGTGACTCCTGATTACAGAATGAATGAAGACAATGTAAAGTGTAAAGTTATAGTTTATTTTATCCTTTTGATTTTTCTTTATCTAAAGTAGTTATATTTTAGCTAGTTCTAGCACCAACTCCATTTTCTTCCCTCTTTAAATCTTTTTTTTTTTTCCTGCATATAGGCCTCATTTGGGAAGAACAGGAACACATATTATGGCTTACATACTTCAACATGAAAAGCATATAAAAGAACTTTATAGCCATACTTCTATTTTCATTATCTAAGTGTATTAGTAAAAGCAAATCTATTATATCTTCCTTTTGGGAAGCCAAAAACATCTGGAATTTATGTTATGAGAAAGAGCTTTGACAGACTTTATTTGACATGCACATCAACTGCAGAGAAAAGAATCACTAGAGGAAATGTTAAACTAAGTTATGGTGCTGTCCTGCCAATATAAGATTTAAGCTGGTTGGTTGGCTTTGTCCTGAAGATGCATTAAACTATGAAGGCACAAAATGGACAGCTGTTTCAGAGAGATCAACCTTGCATTATCCTAACTGATAAATAAATGTGCAATATAACGTATAATTCTGGTGTAGGCTCCAGAATGAGATAATTCTTAAGAGCAGGGCTCAGGCGATTTGTCACCAGACCCTTAGAAGCATTGCTTTGCGTTACATTGCTGCACACTTTGCTTTTATTTAATGGGAGCTATATCATTTTTATTTGATTTCTTATTTATATTTCAGAATTCTTGAAAGGTTATTCTGCTATCAAAATGAAACTATGTATATACTGCCAAGTCATTTGAGCTCATATATGTATAAATAAGAGATTTCCCCTGCCCCCAACTCTTTAAAGTTCACTGAGAAATTCCACTTTTGATACCGTGATCTGTAAGAGGGCATGGACACAATATATCTGCCCTTTTTTTTTTTCTCTCTCTGGCTCCAGACCATACCTCCAGATATCCTCTGAAATTGTAGGAAAAAGAAAAACCTTTTTTCTTAACTTTATTCATCTTACTTCTACATAAGATGATATATATACACCTATCTCTATCTCTGTCTTTGTCTCTCTCTGTCTCTGTCTCTGTATTCATCTCTCTCTCTGTTTCTCTCTCTCTCTCTCTGTCTCTCTCTCTCTCTCTACCCCTACCTCTACCTCTACCTCTACCTCTACCTCTACCTCTACCTCTACCTCTACCTCTACCTCTACCTCTACCTCTACCTCTATCTCTATCTCTATCTCTATCTCTATCTCTATCTATCTCTATATCTCTATCTCTACCTCTACCTCTGTCTGTCTCTATCTAATCTATTAAGTGAAATTCAGATTCAGAAACATAATATTTGAAATTAAGATTGTCCCAGAAAATCCATGACATGCGACCATTGTAAGTGTCATTTTTAGAGATCCAGAGGTGTTTGCTCTCAGATTTCTTAGCTTCTCTTCTGTACCTGTCCATTTCTACCTCATAATTAGGTTATGACATGAGCCCTAGGAAAGGCCGTTCTCCCCCAAAGGAGACACATTGAAGCACAGGTACCTGGCTGTGCCTTTGGGGGCAGATGCTCAGATGACATATTGCCCTCCCTTCTTTAACAAATCTGCAAAGTGCTTTTTTCCATTTCTATATATAAGTATGACCTCTTCAATGTCACTGAAGAGAACTGAGTCATAAGATAATGAATATAAAAAATTATGGAAAGCCACCACAGGATTACAAAAATTAAAACATATATTAAAAGTTTACAATAACCAAGACACAAAAACAACCTAATGTCCATTGACAGTGAATGGATAATATTACATATAATGGAATATTAATCAGTCTTAAGAAAAGAAGGAAATATTGCCATTTTCAACAGCACGGGTAGACCTAGAGGACATTTGCTAAGTAAATAAGCCAGACACAAAAGAACAAATACTGCATGATCCCTATTATATGAAGAATCTAAAATAGATGCATAGAAGCAGAGAGTAGAATATGGTGGACGAGGGCTGGGGGGAGTGGGAAATGGAGAGGTTTTAGTTAAAGGGTACAAAGTTTCTGTAATGCAAGATGAGTAAGTCCTAGAGATCCCCTGGACAGCTTTGTGCCTGTAGTCAGCAATACTGTACAACTTGGGGGACAGGCCATTAGTTTCTTTCATTCCCCTTTCTGGAATTTGCTGCCATTAAGGAACAGAAATGGGGATCAGCATGAAAGAGATCAAAATATCATTTTTTCTCAACAAAAACAAGATTGGACTTCATGCTTACACATGTACTTACCTGAGCTTGCTAACAATATTGATTTTAACTTACTCTCTCAAAATACAGACCTTGAGTGTATGTGTCAAGGGGACAGGGACAGTGACAGTACCTTTCCTATATTGCTTGTGGCCTGGCTGTACACACTATCTGCAGGCAAATGGATGCCAAGAAATGATCTATAAGTAGCTGAGTTGAGCATGTCTATTTTTTTCTTCTGAATTCACCAATCAGATGACTCTCTCTTACCCGTACCCCTTGAGGTGTCAGAAGAAGACCTAGAGTGATTTACAAATGGAAGCAATTCTATAGGGAACTGAATGAGAAGAAGTGTCACCCTAGTACTAGGTGCCTTTTACCTCTCTAACTGTTGACTACACATGGGCCATGTAGAGGTGTGCAGTTTGGTCCCTTGCCAAAGGTACCTGGTGGAAGGAACAATGGGAGACTGAGCTCCAGCTCCCGGGTGTTCTCTAGAAGGAATATATCCACCCAGAGGAAGAAGTGCCATTTTCTACCCGCAAGGCAGAATGTGCCTGGGGTAGAGTCTGCCTGGAAAGGCCATCCTTTTACAACTTGTCTGCCCAGAGGGGACATCTATTAAAAATTGGCACCAAAGAGTTCTGACTACACACTCAGTTATAGTTATAGATTAAGAGCTTCTTTTAAGCAATCCCTTTCAAGATCAGAGACTAGTTTTTCCTCTCACATCTTTCTATATCTGCTTTTCTAGAGTCTATAATACATCTGACTTCCTGTCTATCACTAATTCTGAGATTACAGTGCTACTAATAGTAATAAACATAAAACATTTCAGTGTCATAAAATTTCAATTTACCAAGTCTAAGTCTTTTTTTTTTTTTTTTTTTAATTTGAGAATAAGATGCCTTTCAATAAGGATTCCTGAACCCTTTACTTCATTTAAGCACTTCTCCTAGTAAATCAGAGTGGTGGCATTATCTCCTGCCACTTCTTCTACACCTTCAGATATTAAATTGTCACCAAGACTCATTAACAGCTAGATGTTCTTTTTTTAGTTGAAGAAGATGTCTAGCAAATGTCTGAATAATCCAACCCCCTTCTCTTTGTCTCTTGTGTTTAATTTTTTACCAAGTCTTATATTTTCTGCCCTTGCAATGTCTTTAGGATCTTTCTCCTCTTGCTGTCATTATACTGGTTAAGGGCACTTCGACCTGGATCAATGCAAAAGGCTTCTGACTGGAATCTATGTTCTCAGGGTTTTTTTTTTTTTTTTTCCCTTCTAATTTATTCTGAAATCAACTATCAAATCTCAAAACAGTGCATTTAAGGCATAACACTCCTGCTCAAACACCTATAATGTATCCCAAGTAACAATAAAATAATGCCCTGACTTCTCAGCTTGACATTCAAGGTTTCCACAAATAACTTTACAGAGATATCGTTCTTTACTTCTCACTACTTCTTGACAGTGACCCTCAAATCTGGACACATTTACATGGCCCTCTCTCTGTGTTGTTGTTTAGAGGCCTTCTCTTTTCAGGCCTCTGCGCATTCTAATTGCATTATCTTTGGCAGAACTTCTTAATTCAACTAGCCACCTTTTTTGAGTATCCATTCTGTAAAATGGATTGTGAGAAATTCAATAACAATAGGCAAAATTTATGCCTAGAAGGGACTTGTGACTTACACTTTATTGAAGCAGATAGAGAGAACTAGCCGGAACTCTATAGTGTGAAGAACATACACTGATATAGAAAGAAAGTGTGACATCCTTAAAAAAAAAAAAGAAGAGGAAGAAGAAGAAGAAAAAAGTCTTTATGTAAGTTTTGGGAAAACAAGATGAGAAGAGGATATTTCTGACCAGGAAGTCGCGAAAGGTGTTATGGAAGAGGGGCCATTTCAATTGAGTTTGACAGATAGATAATATACAAACATATCAGGATATAGACATTCTAAGTTAAAAGAATAGCCTAGTTCAGGATGCTGGAGTGTAGTGTGTATGTATGTGGTGGGTACAGAGGAGAAGATATCTGAGATAAGAGTGGCTAGGAAGTTAGAGGGAACAGTGCTGAAATGTTTGCATTTTGCTCTCTAGTCAAGGAGAGATTTTGAAATGTTCTGAGCAATGGAATAATACTATAGAATCTGTTGTGATGAAGATAGCTCTAGTAGCAATAAATCATGGATGGCTTTATTGCTGATGATCAAGTGGGATGCTCTTGAAATAGTCTGTCATTGGTGAAGAAGTCCTGAACTAGGGAAAGCAGTGAAACTAGAAAGGTAGGGTTAATAGGAAAAGCATTTTTGCAATAGATTCTGTAAGCTTAGAAAGAGACCGAGGGAAGCATTGTACATTTGGGAGAAACTTTAGTAAAATTTCATAGGGTACTTACTATGTGTCAGGAACTCTGTTGTGAGCTAGAAATACAAAAATGGATATCATAGTTCAAAAGAAAAAATTTAATCTAATCAAGTATAAGAAATAAACAATGCCACACCACTATCTCTATCTATCTATCTATCTATCTATCTATCTATCTATCTATCTATCTATCTATCTATCTATCATCCTCATCATCTATCATCATCATCTGTCTATCATCTTTCTCAGGGAATGGAGATATGATAGAGATGATTTACTAATATACCATTTTAATTGGTCCTTGAAAGGTAAAAGGAAATTTGATAACTAAGATGAGGTAGTTATTGAGGCACAGAGAAGAGCTTTAGCAAGCACATAGTAAATTAAAGAATGTGGTGTGTTTTGAGAGTCCCTGAGCAGTTGGGGAAGGCAGCAGAGATACCTGATCAAAAGTAAGAAAGAAAATTAGCTACTTTGTGCTTAACATTTCAATTTGATCTGAAGGTAACAATAAAACTGCAAAGGATTTAAAACAATGTCTGTGTTGAGAAAGTAACACTGAAACAGAAGAACTGACTGAGGTGGGGTCGGGAAAGATCTAAGGCAGGCAGTGCAGTAGAGAAGAGCTGTTGCAATAATTCAGGTTAGAGATAATGAAGCTCTGGACTTGGGCAGCAGCAAAGGGAAAGAAAATATGAGATCACACGTTTACGTACTTGATGGAAACTGGTTATAAAGCACAGCCAAGTGTAGAAAGAGGTTAGAAGGTGACTGTGAGGGTTTTAGTATGAATGACTGACTTGATGCTGTTGCCATTAACCAACAAAGAAAATACAGCCTAAAGAACAAGATTTATGCAAGAAAAAGTAAGTGAGAATAATAACAGCTATTATTTACTGAACGTTTATGTACCAGGCTTATTCTAGGACTTTGCAAGAATTAACTCTTTAACCCTCACAACAGAGTAAGAGGTACTCTCATTATCTCCATTTTACAGTTGAAGAAATTAAGGCACAGAGAGCTGAAGTAACTTGTCTAAGTTTTCAGAGCTATTAAGAAGCAGAGTCTGAATTTGAATCTAGACAATATGTTTCAAGAAAATGCATTCTTAACTTTATATTGCTTACCCTTGTATTTGACTTTGGGTGTATGGAACTTTGGGTAGAGAGCTGAAACTCTGAAGGGTGGGAAGAGGTCAAAGATAGAAATGTGGAAATGAGAGTCCATAACATAGATTAATAGGTTGTCGACATAAAAAAACATCAAAACCTGTAGAGTATTTTTAGAAGAATTTATTTGAGCCAAATTGATGACATATGCCGAGGAGCAAAATCTCAAGTGCTCCAGACAGTGTTGCAGCTTAATTTACACATTTGAAATTAAGGAGGGATCTTAAAGATCCCTCTTAAAGGGATCTTAAAGAGTACATGGAGGTGGAAAAAAGCAGGATGGTTAACAAGATTATGTACTCTCCTGAGGGTGGCAATCACTTATTTCAAAGGTGCCTTAACCTAGATACACAGAAAAAATGAACAGGACTTGGTCAAGGCAAAGATTAGCCTTTTACTAAAAAGTTATACGCCTTAGATGTGACTACCCACTATGACCTGCCTAGTTAGGAATTTATGATCAGATCACCTTGTAAGGTTACTTTCATAGAACTACCCCCTTCCTTTTTTTGATCTACAAGGTAAAGTAAAAAATGATAAAGGAAGAGGAACAAAGATTGAACCTTATGAAACATTCCTCATCAGAGCTGGGAAGTGGTGTATAAGTCAAGGAAGACTCAGATGTGATCAGAGATGTAGGCAGAGAGGAATGTGAAATCATGTTGTAGAACTCAAGAGCATAGAAACTGTCAAAAAAGATGTGTTTGCCAGTACTGAGACCAAGATGGTCAGGGATTGATAAAAGGCCAGAAGGTTTGGCATTTGAAGATGAATTCATATCTTTTGAGAAGGCAGTTTCAGATGAGTGTTATGGAGAGAAATTAGAGAGCAATAGTTTGGATAATGCTGTACAGGTACGAAGGGGAGGCTATATCGATGTAAGAAACGTCTGAACTTGTCCATTGTTTCTGTGCATCTAGGTTAACACACCTTTGAAGTGCTCCCTTTCAGACCCCTCCTTCTAAAGTATGACCACCCTCAAGAAAGCACATAATGTTAACCATTCTATAATCTGAACCCCGTCTTGCTTTCTCTCACCTCCATGTAATCTTCCTTACATTCTCTCCTTAATTTCAAATGCATAAAAGAAGCTGCAAACCTGTTATTCTCTGGAGCATTTGAGATCTTGTTTCCCAGCATATGTCATCAGTTTGGTTCAACTAAACTCTTCTGGAAATTCTCTACAGATTTGGATGTTACTTATGTTAACACTCTGAAAGATCAAGGATTGAGAAATTGTAGGACAGACTCTAGTCTTTTTAAATTAACTAACCACAGAGCAGTCATACGAATGTGGTACTAAAAACCTGCCTCAAGCCTTTACTACAACATGGATAAGATTCATCTAGACCACCCCCCATTGGTAAAGTCATTATCTTTCAAAGCATCCTTGGCTTCTTGATTCTTGTAGTGAGACTCAGTTTGGTTGTGCCCTCCATTATCGGTTTTTGTGTCTGTGTCCCATAACCCCATGTAAAAACAACTTCCATTCCCTCTCTGATCTCTGATGGGACATAGTAGCTAGATCTGCCTCTGGTCTTATGCTCTGCATTAAGGAAAAGTAATCGGATAGAAATAATCTTTGAAGATAGCTAAAGGAGTGTGTGTTGGATGACTTCCATCTTCTAAAGGAAGTAGGTGAGGTCATTTGCCAACAGGGAGTGAAAGTGGTGGTCTTAAGAGTTTGAGGAAAATGAAGAAAGTTTGGAAGAATTTAGAGAATTTATTATAAATAAAAGGATTTCCAAGCAGTCTTGAGGGGCCAACCGAGATTAGATATCATAAATTTGTAGTGGAGCCAACTGGCAGTTTCTTGACTTATTCCAGTATTACTTGAAAGTGGGATAACAAGAGCAGAGAAAACATATGGTTAGATTTGTCCAATACTGAGGACTGACAGGACAGCTGCAGAGGAAGTTTGAGATGGGTTAACACATTCTCTGTTACCAGTGAGAGAAGAGAAAGGAGGAGAAATGAGTGACCATGGTATTCAGGCTAGTCGGACAGAAAAATGCTCCAACTAAAGGCAGAAGCTGTCTAGGAACAGAAAAGAAGAGTGAAGAAGGAAGAGTCTTGAGACAGACTAAAGGACAAAGATTCTCAAGGACAAAGAACAGGGTTAGTAGGTGTGAGAAAGAGTAGGTAAGGCAGAGGGACTGGGCATTTGTTTCAGCTTCAGCGTTTATGAGCCTAGTGGTAAAAAGAAAAAAAGAAAAAGTTCAAGCTATGATGAGATGTAACATATGGCTTCCTATGTGTGGATTTCTAGGGTAGAAATAGGCAAAAGGTCATGGTAGTAGAAAAAGTGGAGGAAGTGAAAGCCTAGAATGTTGGGAAAGTTATCAACTATAAGGTTGAAACTAGCTCTAGGGTGGATTGGAGATAAAATCTGTAAGTCAAGTTGAGAAATTCTTCAATGGTGAGAAAATGAACATCATTGTGAGAGATTAAAAAGGCCTGGCATTAAAATCATATCAACCTGGATTTGCATCCTCGAGTCATGGTCAGCCATGCCCTGGCTGGGCGGGAAGATAGTAGATGAAAGAAAAAGAGAAACAAGTAGTTTCTTTAAATTTTATTTTATTGATATAAAACCATTTAAAGAAAATTTAAAAAATAGTATTTTTATTATATTTAATGCCACTTAAAAGTAATCATTGCTTCTCTTTTTCTCAATAATCAAATGTTAAAAATGTAAAGAAGTTTCTTTTTATTTGAGTAAAGATTTTTGGTCATATTTGTGTGTCAGGCCTCCCAGCTTTATTATTGACTTATTATTCGTTGTTTTATTTTTGGACCGTGGACATTATTTTTAAAGTTCTGGGAGTAAAAACAAAACTCCACGTCTAACACAGGTTTTTGCAGCCACATATCCAACACATGGCATGAACAACTCTGTCTTCTCTTTCTATTCTTTTCCTGAGAATATTGCACCACATGGAAAGAATTATCAGGCAGCAGTTTTCCAACACTTATGATGACTGGGAATGATCACTGTTATCATCATGGTGTTGGAAGATGTCATCTTCTTTCCCATCCACTCAACGATTGCATGCCTCACCACAGTCACTGTGAGAATGGCAGTTTTG
>NW_006436284.1:2419432-2422007 GCF_000325575.1 Pteropus alecto
CTGCTGAATGGAAAGTCTTGCTAAATTATCAAATCTACTCCCAGCCAACACAAGATTAGTCTCATTTACATATTCCTGAGTATTTTGTCCACCATGCTTTTAAATGAATTAAGATACATGGCTCCAGCTCCTTCGATGGTTTTGTCTCACTTTCTCCTTGTTCTCTGATCGTCTCTGAGGAAATACTTTAATATTCTGCTCGATTTTCTTATTCTATTTCACTCTAGTCAGCAAGGCCCCACTTTAAATGGCTACACCTTGTAAAGAAATGTTAATATGAGTTATCTTTAAAAATAATTTGAAGTTAGCACTGCAAACGGTGAATAATTTGGGGGATGATGTGTTTATGTCATTAACTAATTTATGGTGAGCAGGGATTTCTTGTCATTGGAAGGATTATTCTCATATATTAGATTGATTTGGTTACCTCTCTGATATAATTTTGACCCAAATTGTGTATGCTAAAAAGTTTTTTTTTTAAATCTGGCTTTTGGACAGTTTCCCCTAGTTTTCGCCACTTAACTTGGTTCCAATTAAATTCTCAAAGTCATATTTCTATCTCATGTTCATGATCAAGAGTTAGCATCTTCCTAAACTGACCAGTCTTTCAATGTCCATTTTTCAGTCATTAAGTTACTAGGAGTCTCTAATGCACTTGGTTTTCTGGTATTCCACTACACAACAGTATTTCTTATTTACCCTATAATCCTTAACTCAAGTGTCATCTCTTTCAGGAAACTTTTATGTGTTACCCTCTCTCTGCCCTCCTGGGCTGAGAGAAGTACTTCCCTTGGGTACTCCTCTCATATTCAGTGTTATCCTGTCCATGCACTGGCATGTTGTGTTATAATTATTTGTTCATACCTCAATTTCTACTACTGGATTTTGAGCTTCTTGGAGATAGGGTAATGTCTTATTCTTCCTTGTATTTCTAGTATTTAAACATACACTAAGCAATCAGACCATGTGTGTTGAGTAAAATAATGTAACCAAAATCACAAAATTCAGGATTTCTTTTTACCATGTGGTCAGTGCATTTGGATCCTTAACAACTTCAATACGGAATAATTAGTAAAGCAATGTATCGTTTCAATTAGGAAAAAGGCAAGGCAAGTTGAAATTAGATGTTGCATATTGTTGTTTCTCTTTAAGCTAATAGACTAGTTTCCTCCACTATCCTTGTAAATGGAAAAACCAAACAAAACAGGTGATAGTGTCACTGGGGGAAAGAGAGAAACAACTTCAGGTGAATGCATATTTTTATTATTGGATCCTCAAGCCCAATTTCACCCAGGAGAATTGGCTGAATCACTTGTGAGACAAAAGAATCTCTTTTGCTCATTTAGGATCAAGGATAAAGCTAGATACACAGCTATTTCATTGCAGCATTATTCACAAATAGCTAAAGGAGGAAAACAATCCAAATGTCCCTTGATAAATAAATGGATTAAAAATGTGGTATGTACATACAATTGAGTATCATTCAGACTCTAATAAAGAAGGAAATCTTGTCACGTTATAACATAGATGAAACTTGAGGACATTGTATTAAGTGGAATAAGCCAGTCATAAAAGATAAATGCTATATGATTCCACTTATATGAGGTACCCAAAAGCAGTCATACTCGTAGAAACAGAAAGTAGAATGGTGGTTGCTGGGGGCTGACGGGAGGAGGAATTAAGGAATTGGTCAATTGGTACAGAATTTTGGTTTTGCAAGATGAAAAAGTTCTAGGAATTCATTGTATAACACTGTGAATATAGTTAGCACTACCGAACTGTACACTTGGAAATGGTTGAGATGGTAAATTTTATGTTGTGTTTTTTTTTTTTACCACAATTAAAATAATCTCAAAGGAAAAACAAACTAAGTAAAATGCTGGCAAAAGGTACCTCAGACCTTCTCCCTCATGCTAAATCCTGATATTGGTTCTTTGGTTCTACAAGCTCTAATGTTTACAGGAGACATAAAAGAGTGAATCTCAGAGGAAAGAGTCTATTTTGCTTCTACGCCAACAGCAGAATTAGCCTGGCAACACAGTCCATGAATCTTTTACCATGAATCTAATGCTGGTACCTGTAAGGAGATTCAAGGCTCCAGTATTCCCTCTCTAAAGTATGATGTAGTCTAGGACAGCAGTCCCCAACCTTTTTGCACCAGGGACCAGTGCTTCTATGAGAATCTAATGCCTGATGATCTGAGGTGGAGCTGAGGTGGTGATGCTAATGCTTGGGAGCGGCTGCAAATATAGATGAAACTTCGCTTGTCTGCCACTCACCTCGTGCTGTGTAGCCCAGTTCCTAACAGGTCATGGACTGGTACCAGTCTGACCAGTCTTCACCCTGGGGTTTAGGGACCCCTGGTCTAAGAAGAGGCCCATCTATGTACCAGCTACATAGAGTCACCACCGAAGATGATAAAGAAGTTAGACAAGCAACATATTAAGTAATGTAAATTTTATACTGTAGATAATGTAAGCTTCTGAGAGCCTTTTAGTATAAAGTGAAATGATCAAATATGTGAGTTAATGTAATCGCTCTGTTGGAGTGATGTCAGACACACTAAGGGAAAAGA
>NW_006436284.1:2422053-2484500 GCF_000325575.1 Pteropus alecto
GGCTAATCATTGGAACAACAGATTTAATGTAATGATGGAGGTAAAATGACAAGCCTGGTGACCTGAGAAAAAAATGGGAATTGAGAAATTGGAAAGAGTAAGTATAATGGGTGTCCTGGGAAGGGAGGCAGGGAAAGTATTTTTTAAAGGTGAGAAAGTTTAGTGGATTTTTGCTGCCTAGGATTGAAGAGACTTAAGCACGATTAGGTTTAGGGTCAGGCGTTAACAAAAAAGAAGAATTAGAAGATACAGGAAATAGAGGGATCATTGACAAGCAGAGTTACCAGAGGAACCATGTAGATCTAGAACTCGAAAGAGAAATTAAGAAAAGAGAGGAGTGGGACACCTCTATTTTCAGAACAGGGAGAGAGAAGGACAGATGTGCAATACTAGACTTTTAAAAATTTCTAAGACTAAACAAAAATGCCAGTTGTTCTTTTTGATGTGCAAAGTGATGATTTAGAGCCAACTTTTCATAAGTATTATTGTGCTTAATTTTGATTGGGCTAATTTAGATTCATCACTTTCTAGCCAAGGAGAATTTGACTAAAGTAATGGATGAAAGTGATTCTTAGGGGTGAGTTATAGATGTTTCTTATTTTTTTTTGGAAAATAAGACAACTGAGACATAGAGGTTTTCCAAAAACGATTTTTATTGCATTGAGCTTAATGATGTCTTATTAAATGATCTGGCCTTTCAGAGAAACACTAACCCACGGCTGAGGTCAGTCCAAGGAAAGCCAGTGAAGGACATGTCTAAAGAAAAATAAAATTGCTTAAATAATGTAGAATGTGGCTTGGGCTGAAATTCAAATCATTTTCTTATTAGATAATTTCTCAATGATCTCTTTATAGAGAGACTGGAAGTTTGGAAATCTTTTAAAAATGTTGAAGTTATTTCATGATGATTCAGTTTCTATTTCTGTTCAGAGTACTAAGGTTATTTATAATCTTATAACTACTTTTTTCCTCAGCTATTTTTATAATATTACAAAAGAACTCCTTCAAAATGGTAAATTGCTGATCCCTTCTTCATACTGGCTTGACTATTCTTTCTTATTTAATATTTTTTATTATGTAAATAAGGGTATCAGAAAATTCTCAATGCAGGCTTCCGTTGAGATGTGAAGGGCAAGAGATACAATGCGTTGCTTTATAGGGAACACTAAAGCCCACTAGAACAACAACAACATGTAGCCATAAAATGATTAAAATGTCCCTGGTAATAAAATTTCGACCCTAAATTACCAACAGCAACTGCTGTCTCGTAAGCATCAACCACTACCTGTCACTGTGGGAGGTGGGGGTAGGGTGATGAAGTATTATGAAGCACTAATGCATACTAGATAAATTCTCACGTGTAGAAAGAGATAACTGATGTCATTTTCCATTACAAAATATAACACATTCTACAAAACATCTTATTCTTCACATATACTTTGACTATTTTTTTTGCATTATTGGAAGAACATTGTGACTTCTCAGACAGAGCATTTAATGTTAAAATGCTTTATCAATAAATGATCTTTTGGCATTCTCTTCTTCCTCAAGATGATTTCTTTTTGAACAGGAAGACAGAACTTTCTGAACCGAAATATATATGTATGTATATACGTATGCATTATATGTAATGGATTTTTCTTACATGATTATTGTAACAGCTTGAAACAATTCTGAAAAATATAAGGACAAAAATAATCATGAAATCTATTGTTTTGATGTTAATTAATTAATTGTAATTTTGATTCAATAAATGCCTATTGAGCAACCACTATGCCCAGGACATTATGGTTGGTTCCTGGGCTAAAGCAGTGAGCAAAATTAGCACAGCACCTGTTATCATGAGAATGACAGTATTTAATATTTGGGCTAACATCTGTCTAGATATTTCTTTCTGAGTATGGTTTTATGTTAGTATGCACTCATAAACACACACATATGTAGTTTATATAGAGAGATAAACTATAACTCATTGTCCATAGCTTTCTTTTCTCAGGAACAGGAGATGTGATCATCTTAATTTGCCTGTACACATAGAGTAGAGCATCACTTTCCTTGATTGCATAGTCTTTTATTGACTGGATGTCTTAAATTGGGTCTCCTGGTAAACGAAATCTGAGACAGAGATTTGTCGTGTAATAAGATTATAGAAGAGTGGTCTTATGAACCCCTATGAGAGAGTGAAAGAAGAAGCATTGGTTACAGTGAAGAAAAGAATTGCGATGGAGTTGCAATCAAGATCTCATACAATCACAAAGGGAGCTCCGGAACTGGCATAGCCCTTCAAGGATGTCCCCAGTTGAGGCCAGGCCTTTACATCCCCACATGGACCAGTCACTGGATGAGAGCTCCATTAGCCAATGGCATTACTGAAGAGAGACACTTACATAAACTGTTGGCAGGCAACTTTCTTAGCACCTGAAGGAATAGACATTGTATGGTTTCTATTTTTTAAATTGTTTTTAGGGTATATTTCATGGCCCAAAATGTTGTCTATCTTGTTGAAAATTCCATGTGAGCTTGTGAAGAATGTGTATTCTGTTGTTTCTGGATGAAACAGTCTATAGATATTGAGCATATCCAGTTGATGGATGGTGTAATTGAGTTTAACTAGGTCCTTACTGATTTTCTACTGGTGTTGAAATCTTCAACTATGGTACAGGATTTATCTATTTCTCCCTACAGTTATATTCATTTTTAACTCATGCAGTTTGGCACTCTATTGTTAGGCACATACGTATTAAAAATTGTTATGTCTTCTTGGAGAATTGATCCTTTATCCTGAATAATTCTCCTTACTTTTAATTCTGCTATATCTGAAATTAATACAGCTGTTCCTGCTTTCTTTTAATTAGTGTTAGCATGGGATATTTTTCTTTACACATTTACTTTTAATTGATCTGTGTCTTTATATTTAAAGTGGGTTTCTTATAGTCTGTATATAGTTAGGTTATGTTTTTTTTGATCCACTCTGACCATTTCTGTTTTTCACTTGGTAAATTTAGACTACCGACATTCAAAGTGATTATTGAAAATGACTGGATAAAGATACATACAATGGAATATTATTCAGCTATAAAAAAGAATGAAATACCATTTGATAACATGGCCATCCATGTTACCTAGAGGGTACTATGCTAAGTGAAATAAGTCAGATGGAGAAAAACAAATACCATATGATCTCACTTATATGTGGAATCTAAAGAACAAAATAAACCAACAAACAAAACAGAAACAGACTCATAGATACAGAGAACAAACTGATGGTTGTCAGATTAGAGTGGAGTTGTGAGGGACTGGATGAAAAAGTGAAGGAATTAAAAAGTAAAAATTGGTAGTTACAAAATAGTTATAGGGATGTAAAGTACAGTATAAAGAATATGGTCAATAATATTGCAATAACTATGTAGTGCCAGGTGGGTACTAGACTAATCAGTGGCACCACTTCTTTATAAATTATATAAATGTTTAACCACTATGCTGTACACCTGAAATTGATATAATATAATACTGAATGTCAACTGTAACTGAAAAAAATAGTGATTATTGATGTAGTTGAATTTATATCTACCATATTTATTACTGTTTTCTATTTGTTGCCTTTGCTCTTTGTTCCTATTTTTGTCCTCCACTCTTTTTAGGTGGTTGTAACTGAACAATTTAAATGATTCCATTTTTTCTCCTTTCTTAGCATATTATACTTTTTAAAACTTTTTTTTATTGGTTGTCTTAGAGTTTGCAATATACATTTTTAATTATTCAAGTCCACTTTCAAACAACACTATGCCAGTTCATGCATCATGTGAGTACCTTATAATAACAACAAAATAATCCTAATTTCTTCCTCCTGTTATTCATTTCACTTATATATAAGCATAAATATATATATTAGCATATATATGATATATACATAAGTATACATAATCAAATACATTTTTGCTATCATTGTGGATAAGGCCAGGTAGAAGCCTTTAAACTACCTTGCCTCCAACCAATGTAGTAAATCAAAAATAATATCACATCCTAGAGAGAATAGTAGAGATGAGTGACACCTTTTAGGACATAAAAGACACAGAGGTGTTTCTCATTATGTACCCTTTTAATTTACTAGACTGTTTTCCTACAAAAACCAGACAGATTCTGGTGAGCAACAGTGGCCTGCCACAAACTCAACCAGGTGGTAGTTCTAATTAGATATGCTGTGGCTGATATGGCAAATTTGTTTAAATATATTAACACAGCCTTAAGCACATGCTATATGGTTATTTTTTATCCCTATCAGGAAGGAAATAGTTTGATCAGAGATCAGAAATAATTTGCATCCATTTGGGGCAGAACAATATATAGAAAGTCTGGCCCTATGGGTGTATTTTCTCTCCCACCCTCTGTCATAATATAATCCAAAGGGATCTGGATTGTTTTGACATTCTACAGAACATCATATTGATCCATTATATCGATAACATTATGTTAATTGAATAAGAAAAACAGGAAGTAGCAAGTACATCGGAGGCCTTGATGAGAGCTATGAGCTACACAGAGTGCTGATAGACATTCTGAACATTAGTAGTTTTTAGAGTTCTAGTGGTCTGTACATACCAGAACATCTCCTTTAAATTAAAGGAGGCACATCTTGCACCACCCACCACTAAGAGGGAAGAACAAACCTTGCAGTGCTAAGCAGGCTCTTGAGACAGCATATTTTATTCTTGAGGATATTGCTCCAATCCATTTCCTGGGCGAAAGAAAAAAGCTTTCAAGTTTGACTGGGACACAGAAAAGTAAAGGGCTCTGCTGCAGGTTTAGGCTGCTTCTTACCTGGCCCTGCAATTGGGGTCCTATAACCTGCTATTAGGTGTGCCCTTAAGACAGAAACTATTACAATAATCTAGGTAAGACTTGGTAGTACCTTGGACCAAGATGGTAGAGATAACAGTGGAAAGAAGTGGCTAAATACATTTTGAAGGTAGAGCTAAAAGGATTTGCTGATTAATTGGATGTGGCTTATAAGAATAAGAGATGAGTCAAAGAGGGCAACAAAGTTACCTATCACAGATATTAGTGTAAATATTAGTTTAAGTATCATGTCCAGATTGAAACTATAATTTCCTAGAGAGCATCAAACATATTTTATTTAAGTCTCTTGACTTAGCTTAATGTCTGGTGCATAGTAGGCCCTGAAAAAAGTGCCTAGGGCATTTTAACACAATGCTGTGTTTGCAGTATTGTCACTGAAAATATTGCGATACATTTTATTCACTTAAATACAGATTAATTAAAAGATTTAGCAATTATTTAGAGTTGTAAAACATTTATATTCTCAGATTTTTTTTTTCCCTCCAGAAAAATAGGAGATAAATGAACAAGACATGACCTGGAATAGTTCAGTGTTATTTTTCCTGATTCCAAAAGCAAAATTATTGATTTTATTTTTATCATGGCTAGAATAAAACTAACATTTGTCATCTCTGTCTTTTAGCACTCAGCTCATGTGGAACTATTAAAAGTTCCCCTTATAGATTGTGCCATAAATAAAACAGGGTTGCAGTATATGTTACAACATACCCTTTTAGAAGGGTAGACAAATGTAATCTATATGCTGTAATGTTAGTATGACTAGGAGATTTGGGTAGAGTCAGTAGAGATAATGATGAAGATACTTTATGGATGAATTATGCATCAGTTGTTTTCCTGAAAAAAAAATAGTGGAGATGAACTTTATTTACGACTGGATTTCTTTAAAAGGGTTAGAAAGGTTGCTGTTTTAGTGTATGCTCTAGATTCTCAAATCAATATTTATACATTGTCCTATGCTAATGCAATTCTATCCATTTGTTAAAAATAAATGATAAAAAGTGACCTAGTTATAGTGTCCTCAAGTCAACTCGTCTATGGGTAGATATTGGAGAACTAGTAACATAAGATTTCTTTTTTCCAATGGTATTTTAGAGTATCTAGTGAATACATTACTTAGGTATTGTCACCCTTCCTTCTATATTTATTCTCTGGCCACTTGGTACTTCCAAGGGTCCTTATCTATCATGTAATGATTCTTGAATTAGTGTCTGGAGTCCTTGTGAAGAAATATTTCTCTTTACAAAGTTACAAGATTTATTAATAAGCTTTAGATGTCAACTCCACTTTGATCTGTGGATGCTTTGCCCCACCCCCATCCCTTTCTTATGAATGAAGAAGGTATTTTTGTCCACTTGCACATTTGTCTTTGGTGTTCTTTTTAAAACTAAAATGATAGATTGTCATGGCCAGGATTCTCTTTTGGATAACATTAATTTAACTGGCTCAGAACTAAATAGAAACTACTAACCCCTTTTCACGTGAACTCTCTGTCCAGTGTGAGAAAAATAACTCAAATGTGCCTTCTCTGATTTTCACCCAGAGTAGCTATTAGATGTAGTAGTCTGGTAAGAAATTCATCAGTTGAACCCACCATTTGTCTCATTTGATTGGGAATTATCTTAAATCATTCTTGTTTAACAATTTAATTCCAGGAAGTTCAGGTATATTTCACGAGAACCCATTTACCAATAATGACTATAATTGCTTTTTTTGTTTTACTTTTAGGTGGCTTTCTAAAAGGGATATGAATCATGTAGATGCTTGGTCAAGAGAAGAGGCAATAGATTTAGGTTTTAAATGTAAACAAAAAAATTTCTAAATCCTCTAGTAAGGGTTGTGCAGGCAAAGTTTTGCAAGATACATGATCATTATAAAGGACATTGAAATTCTATTTATGGCTTAATTTTCCACAAACAGTACCATTGAAAAACTTACTATTACTTCTTCTAAAACACTCATAGAACATGCTAATTAATAATAGAATATCTGCTAACATTGGGTGAAATAGGCAATTGAAAAATTTTCACAGTATTGAAACAACTGTTTATTGAAACATATAATTAAGTAACCATTGGTACCTAGGTGATTGAATATACATCAGGAAACATTAAATTTACATTTATTCTAAAACTTTATCATTTTAAACTATTTTATAGTTCCTTATAAGCATATAGTGTTTATATTTGGACATTTTATTAAATTTTACAAAGAGTAATTCTATACATAACTGAATGACATAAGACACCAATAAAACTACCCTTTAAGAGATAATTTCTACCACCCAGTGATCTGATATAGTTTATGAAAAAAATAAAAGTTTAATGTTCATTGCACTTATAACAACAGAAAAGAAAAACAAGAGAGTAAATTATATTATACTATTAATTTCAGTGTCTACTTCTGATGTGAAACACAGAACCACAATCAGAGATTTCAAGCTGTTTTGTATATCCCATCAGAAAAACATGGAAGAATATCAGAGAAAGAACATGTCATCCAACTTCAACGTAGGCTACTTACATTTTTAAAAAGTTTTCAAGAATATAAATTATAAAAGTTACTTTTATTTAGATTCTTTTTTTCTAGTTATAATTGATTTTTGTTATATTCTCGTTGAGTTGCCTAAGTATATAAACTAATTTTAACAAATTATTTTTTGCTGATGATTTTTCTTTAATTTTTTTTTATTATGATGAGGAGTAGTGAGCAATACTCAACCAAATCCTTCCTAAGTTCCTTGACCTTTGCCCTTTTTATTAGTGGACTTTGACTAAGTTAATGTTGGTGATAAAATACAAAACCAGACAAGTTTTGATATGACTTTTTCTATTGGGAGAAAGTGTTTATAGTGTTTTAGAAAAAATATAAATCATATAAATTAGTATAGTTACTATTGAAATAACTGGAATTGCAAAATATGTATTTCTTTTTTTGTGTGCATTGTATTAGTTGATTCTCTCAATAATTTACTTAGGTCCTTAGGTATCTTAATTTAAAAATATTTTTAAAGACTTATTTATTACTTATTTTAAACTAGTTCAGTTCATCATTTCAGCTGTGATAATACAAATGATGGAACTGAGATTTATTACAGATTCATTATCTGTAAAACAAGACTTTTTTGTGTTGGATAATATCACGTATATACACATAACTTTCATTTCAAAGGTGCTTTAGAGTTCACAAATTGCTTTCTCAATTATCATCCTGTTTGGTCCCCCAAACAACCTTGTTAGGATCTAAGGCAAATGCGATATTCTCATTTTTACTTGAGTAACCTGAGGCTAAAGAAAGTTCTGTGATTTCATGAAGGCAAAAACCAAGTTGAAGCATAGCAGGTACTCACTCCGAGTCTTCTAACTTTAATAATGTAAAGCTCTGGGTTAGGAGAATATAACAGGCACTTAAGGAAGACAAACACAGGCAAGGAAGTGTCCTTAAGAAAATAATTTTTGCTAAGAGTGGAATGATTAAGGACATGTTCATAAAAATATTTATGTTCATAATAATATTATCAAAATAAATTCAACTAAATCCTGAGATTGTCAATTCCATAGGCTCACTTCCTACCATTTTTAGGACTTAACATATATCAAGAAAATCACATCTGCTTTAGGGTCAATAATTCTTGCTTTTAATCTCTATCATTTTGGTTTTTGAGGAATAAAGCAACATATATGAGAAATTCTCTAAACTTTATGAAACGAAGGTCATCATATAAATATTGGTATTATCATCATTAACATTTATAATGCCTGTCACCTCCCTACCTCATAGATGCATTGTGAACATTTGAATGAGGTAATGTCTGCAAAGCCTTACAGGTTTTGTAAATGAGAATTAAGATATAAATGCAAAATGTTTTTATCAAAGTATCAGGTGAATCTAGTCTAGACAGAAAGTAATAAAATTTAGTTAGTGAAGATGATGCTGACAGCTCTTTGCAAACAATGCTGGTGACTGGGTACCACTGGTTTAGATTTTGA
This sequence comes from Pteropus alecto, assembly GCF_000325575.1. Lineage (NCBI taxonomy): Eukaryota > Metazoa > Chordata > Mammalia > Chiroptera > Pteropodidae > Pteropus > Pteropus alecto. The sequence continues at coordinate 2,430,897 of NW_006436284.1, forward strand.
AATATAAATCTTGGTTTTCTTAAGATCATATTAGTCTTAATTAAATATTTAAATATGAATCCTTTGACTACTCTATCCAGAGTAAGTTTATATTTAAAAAAATAAGTTTGTGTTATACCTGTGTTATAAGAAAAAGCCAAATTCTGTATAAAGTAAAGTTTATTGCTATTTAATTCAATTGCACCCTTCAATCTTTTTATTTTTCTGTATTTTTTTTTCAAGATGAGATTTCTGAATATGTATTAGAAAGAGTCTACTGAGGTCATTAAGTTTTGTCATTTAATAAGATTATTTTCTTTTTTCACCCATCATTCTGTGATCTTGCATTAACTTACAGGTAAGCTAAAATACAGTTTCAGAATGCATATACAGTAGTCATCATCTCCCTACTCAAAGAAGACTGACTGTAATGCTCTTTTAAAAATAGCATTTAGAGACACTGGTAATAGAACCAGGCAGACTATTTTAAGAAATGTTGTTTGAAGATTTTCCTCTGCTGTTTACTAGTTCCTCTGCTGTTGACTGTTATCTTAGCAAAACGATCATCTCCTCATCACTTTCAAGGAGTTTAATATGTACTTCTGTGATTAGACTTGCTCCCATTGACAATGGATTCCTAACCTAAATGAATTAATTAAATGGTTTGTCCCTGTCAGTAAAAGAAAAAAAAAAAGACATCAAGAATTTTTAAGTTGGAGTCTTCATTACTATGTAAAGAGATTTCTCCTTTAGGATCTAGTCTTTAAATCTTTCTAAATCTAGTCTTTAAGTCTTTCTAAATCTTTAGACAGAAGTTTTAAAATTAGCCTCCATGATCACACAAAGACTAACGCACCACAGACACTTCTGTTCTAGACTGTCATTACCATATCACAATACCTAGGGAAACAATATGAGAGAACTGGAGTGCCTTTATGCCGAAGTAACTTCAAAGTCAAATTGAGGGCAGGAATTGGGGAGTATTTGTGTATAGCCTCTCACAGACACACACAATAAAGAGCATCGAGTTTACCTGAATCATTTAGATAACTAAAAAAAAAATTACTTAAGGACTGCCTAAATTACAAAGGCTACAGCCCCAAATTGTCTCAATGCAGTGGAGAAAAGATTACTTTTTGAAAATATCAAATTAGGTTTCAAGGCCTTAATATCTAATGATCACTGGGAATAATAAACAAGATAAGAGTCCCAGTGATTGAGTCGCTTTCTCTTTCTATCTCAGATATGCTTAGGTATCTCCTGATTCTTTAAAATCTGAAAATTCAGGGGCTAACCAAAGTCACCTGTTATTTAAAAGAAAATTTTAAACGTGTATGGAGATTATTTTAAAGTTGAATAGTCACAGGAACTTTCTTGAATAATTTCTTTGACATCTACATATTCAATTAGTATTTTTCCGTTTCTATTATCCAACTCATGCATTGAATCTGGATTTATCTTCACTCTGCTCCCCCTTTCCCCACTGGAGGAATAATTGCTGTTCTTTTCAAATCTCCTAGGATAGTCTTCTGCTCTGCAAAGTTGTAACAAGATGTGACATTCAGTCTTAGTTAATCAGTGTTCAGCCCAAACCCACAGTGGCAGGGAAGGAGGTGGCACTTACAATTTGCCCATGACACTGACCAGGTTTTTAAGGAATAAGAGTGAGGGAAAATAGCATAAAATACTTAAATTTTTATGGAAAAGGTGTAACTTGGTGAAAAAGCACCATCATAAATTCCCAAAAAGTGTATCTTAATGATACACTTAGAGTAAATCATTTGCCTTGAGAGACAGGAGGTCTCTAGTGACCCGCATTGCAGCCACATGAGACTCCTAGACTAGCTACTTTCAGCTAAATGTACTCTCATATTAATATTTTAAAATGCCATAATGCCTCTCTGAAAACCTCAGAGGACAGATACATCAATTTGCGAGGTCTTCACTCCAGGAAATAGAAACAGGGATAATCTGCCATTAAAAGAAATAGTTCATTATGTCTGCTTCTTGGGAGCACATAAACTATGTCCCTCACATACTTAAGTTGCAAATCCTCACTTTAATGTGAAGGGGAACACCATGCCCCAGAGCTTTATTGTCCCACTGTTTATTAGTACAAAAAGGTTTGTTGTGGTATGAAATCTTAAGCAGTAATCAATCAGCTTCAAAGAGTCTTTACCCCGAGCCAGATTCATTACAAATAAATCAATTAAACATAAAGTTTCTATTTTCAGGAGGTTCACGATGCAGAATAGAAGCAAATGCATCACAGTTAGAGAAAGAAATTTTCCTGGAGCAATGTCTCTTCACAAAGCGCCCCTTTGCCTTTATTTCGCCATGGAGCACAAGCTGTAGTTCGCTCTTTTATTTTTGTTAATTGCAGACATTCTTCTTCTTAGCATATATTTTTCATCAGGGGAAAATCACATCCATACGAAAAAGATATGTGGTAAGCTAAAAATATTGCTGGAGGCAGGAAAAATAAACAATCGGTTTGTGTCTTCTTGTCATTATCAACCTGAACCTCTGGTGAGGCATTTGGGCAATTTTCACTCTCAAAGCTTTATTGTATTTTTTCCCAACCTCTAAGCTAAGATTATTTTTACGGTGAAGGCAGCTCAGTGGCAGAAGCAAAAAACCAAAAACAAACAAACAAAAAAACAAAACCCACACACACACACAAAAAACAACCAACAGAGACAAATACCTCTCAATATAAGTCTTCATTATCAGACTAAAGAACTATACATTCTAAACCAGACAGCCTCTTTGATTCACTTTGGGGTGTGAAAATGAGAGCTGCAGAGATATACTTATCATTCAAGCATTCATCAGTGACTTTCTTAATTTTCTCATATATTTTTCTTACTGTGTTTTTAATTAAATTAGCTTTTTGCAGAGATTCCCAGAAGCGAGAGCTTTTGGCTGTGAGAGAAGCGAAACCCAAATGATTTCTTACAGAAATATAGTCAAAAGTTTCGTGCCACAGGCGGTATGGTGGGAGAATAGGATGTGGGGTATAAGGAGAGGACGTCGTGAGGGTGAGAGCAAACCTGCCTTAAAAATTATTCTGCTTATATAATAGAATGCTGGCCAGTCCAAACTCAAAAAGCAAACATATGAAAAGGCCCTAGCACCTCCAATTAAATATCTTTCTCTCATCAACCAGTACGAACAGTTGTTTTGATGACATATGATATGCTCTACATATGGTGACCCGTGACAGTGCACTTCTGAAGCCATCCCTGAGACAATGAGAACTGACCAAATATAATAGTAGCTCTTCCTGTGAGGTAACACTCTCTGGCTCTCTCCAAGCAGAGTACTTACTTAGTAGGAAGTATAAAGCCTCCCATTTTCTCTTAAGTAACTGGATGGTCTTTTAGAGAGAGGGGTGGGGGGGGAAAGTCTCCTTTTCCCAGGAATTGACAGTGTGCCTGCACTAATTTGTTTGTCTGTGATGAGGTTGTATCAAGACCTGCCCTCACCCCCATGGTAATAAAACACCTGCTCTGAAAATAAACAGAACTTGCTGGAAAAAAAGAGAAAAATATCCCCTTGAGCCATTGGCAGGCTTGTCCACTATGCTTCAAAGACTTCTCCAATGCATTGCTTTGGAATGTGAATTCCTTTAATTTTATCATTCTCAACAGAACCTTTTTTTTTTCTTCTGATAATGTGTGGCAATACTAAAAGATACTAATGTCAACAACAAATTAGTTAATATTTATACAGTTAGAATATGAATGCTCAAGGGAATAATGAATTCGTATTTTAATCAAGCAGGCCAGAATGTTCCATGGTTATTTTTAGTATTCATGAATGGAGAGCATGTATGTATTCTGCAGACAAGTGCTTTATCTGTGAAAGCAAATACATTTTCCTTCACATTTGTTGTAGAAATGTATACTACTAAACCAGGTATTTAGTTATTTCCAAAGAATTCTAAACTTTTAAAATTGGCTTGGAACATATTTCAGATGCTTATAGAGATAATCTATATGTGATTTACTTACATTCCTTGATCTAAAAGGTCTTTCGGGTGAAATACAGAAAATACTTCTTAAGAAGTCACAATATGTGTTAGAACCCACATCAGGAAACAATGAATAAAACATTAAGTACAATGGAATAATTAGGTTATTTTTATAAAGGCAGTTGATTCAGAGTACGACCAATAAAGAAGCTTTTGCTACTTCCTCCTACATCTTTACTGGAATTATCTCATATAACAATAGAAGATCATTGTGTGTTATCTCATAAAAAATGAGGACCATTTGAGGGGGTTTGGAAGAATGACTTTTATAAAATATTCTCTTTTTGTAGAAAATTCTATAAGAGGTTTAGATTTTCCATTCTTCAGCATTATGATATTTAAGAAGTATAATTAGACAAAGTAATTTATCACACAACAGATTCTTAAAATTTGCAATACTTAAAATGTATGCTCTTAATTGGTTCTCAAAACACATTTGCTTTGGCTATTTTAACTGAATTAGTGATGAATCAGTTTGGTAAAATGAGTCAAACCGAAAGTGTAGACATAGTCTAAATAATAGCATGTTCTCGACAAATAGACTATCATGAAACCAAACAGAAGTTTTTCATGATAGTCTATTCTTGACAAGTAGACCATCATGAAAAACAAACAAAAGTAAAAGTAAACAAACAGTGAGAGTAGTGATGATAAAAGGGATAAAGAAGAAGAAGATAAAGAGGGTGTGATTTTGGGCATCATTGATATTGGAAATTTCTTTTTGACTGTGAATAACCAACAAATGAACGAACTAGCTTCTTAAGGAAAAATCTGAATTATGGGAGCTAAACCACGAACTATATCCCTCTATGCTATTCGTGCACAGGAAAATATTTATTTCGATATTTATTATGATAGAAATGTTTGTTTCTAATTATTCAAAAATTTTCTATTCAGCTATTTACAGAAAAATTCAAGGGTAAAGATACTAAAGATTCTGATTAGATAACTTGAGAGAAATTGGACTACTACTGATAACCTATTTTAATTAGAATGTTGATATTATGATGAAAGTTCCTCAGGAAAATTAATAAAATGGAAATTTTAGCAATATTTTGAAAGAGAAATGAAGATTGATGGAGAAATAAATGTCCTAAATTATTCTTAAGCATTTTCTCAGTAATGTAAATAGGCGTCTGAGTGATTAGTAGGTTCGTTGTCCCTGAAGCCGGCCTGCTGCTCAAGTAGGTTAGATGAGAGCCCAGACCTGCCAGTTAGTGAGAAGAAAGTTGATAAAGAGCTTCGATGCTAAATCCAGTGAGCCCTTATGTATGTAGTTTGGAATAGAGAGAATTTCTTTTTGGTTAACTGATCAGTTTATACATTATTTCTATTTTAACAAATTATTTTTGGGTAGGCAGAGTAAATAGGATTGTAAGAACAGGTGTCCATCACTCAGAAGAGAATTTAAAGAGTTCAGGAGCCAGAGGATTTTTTTTTTCCCCCTTGGATGTATATATCACGTGGCTCCCTGATTCTAGCTGGGGATAATCCTTTCATCTGTAAAGCATATGGAGATTGTCACTTTGTCACCCAGAAAACTTTGCGCCTCCATGTATTCTCTTATGAAATTATTCTTTAGGTAACTATGGCTCCATATCTCCTTTGTTGTGGTGAGTAATTTTGAATCCTAAGACTCTGCACTGAGGTCTCCTATGATCTATTACATAAATATATTACTTAAAAAAATTTAATGCGTTTTCTGCTGAGTCTGACTGAGAGTATAGTCTACTTGCTTTACCATGTATTTCTGGCTTCTTGGAAGATGAGATGATCAGTCTTCTTTCTCAACCATAGAAACAGAGCATTAGGTGCATGTTTGGACCTGCCTAGATCTGTTGAGAGGTGGCTCGTAGGGAAGATTCTCTCGGAAGACAGTCGGAGCAAAGTGCTTTGAGTTCTTTGCACTATAATAGGAGATTACTTATAGTATTAGAGAAAAACTTCATTTTGTCTCAGTCTCATGAAACCTCTGAGCTCACCATTCCAGTTAAATGTTCCGACTCAGGTTTATCAGTGTTAAACAACAGAATACGTTTAATGGGGAAATTCTAGCATACTCACTTTATGAAGACATTCATACATACAAAAGATAATCATTAAATATGCAATAACATTGGCTTGTGAATAAAGATATTATTTAATTTCTAAGGCCGCCGAATGGAGAAAGTAAGTATCAGAGGCAGAATGGAAAAATTGGTTAGAAGGTGGAGGCAGTAGAGAAGGTAGAGGCAGTAGAGAACGTCTAGCAGTGAAAGAAGAGAGAAAAAGACAACAGTGGAAGAGGAAAGAATTTCAGAATTGAATAAAAGAAATATGTTTTCCAACGTATGTTATTGAGAGCAGAGGAAAAGGTTCATCATGAGAAAGAGTGAGGTGGTAACAGGTTGCGACTCTGTGAGGCACGAGTGGGTCAAATCCTCCTAAAAGGAAGGAGGGGAGCTTTAGAAATTGGACAGAGCCCTGAGTCTGGAGGAAGAACCCATGTGACCATTTTGTTCCCCTAAGGAAAGTAAATGATGAGCTAATCTGTTCTGAGTAAAAGAGAGAAGGCGTACACTGGAGTATGAAGAGAGCTAAGACATCTAGAATTGTTTCTGTGAGAAATATGTGAGAAGATTCATATGAGACCAGGGAAGAGTTAAATCAAGAGATCTGAGAGAGCCACTTCTTAGAGCCCAGTTTGAGTGAGAACATTCTGATTTTGATTCTGTTTTTAGGCTTCTTTGACCTACTTTGAAATCTCCCAAATGCTCACAACTTTTCTGCTTTCTCCTAAACTGTCACTGTGAGGTCATATACGACCTGTTTGCCTTATGAAAAAAAATATGTTTCAAACCTTCCCAACTTCCAAAAACAGATTTCATTTGTTTCTTGTGTCATATCAAACTAATGTGGTAAATGTGCAAATATAAAAAGGAATCCTAATTTCTTTGCCTATCCCCACAGGGTCTTTTAATTGTTATTCCCCACCTCCATCCCCCACCTCAAGTAACATTATTTTTCAATAGTGTAATTTAGAAAACATTTCTAAATCCTAGACAAGAAATACAAAGTTAGGGGAGTTTCAGGCAGGATGGGGTATTTGTGAGGCAACCTATACGGGCAGTAGATTTTGAAGGATTCCTTACATCACATCACATCACTGGCCACAGATAATATAAAATATTCATGTGTTTACATATATGTGTATATAGAATATCTACCTGATTATAACTATTACTTATGCATTAGGGATATTTTTCTTTCCTGAAATGCTGGAGAGAGAAGATTGTGCTGTGGCTGTATAAATATTTCTTTCTGATTGTGTAGTGTATAAAAATAAAATGACACTTTTAAAATACTTTACCCTGAAAACTTTTCTATTACTCAGTGAAGCTCTTCTTAACTGCTTCCTTTGAGTTTGGTTTGTGATTTACTGGGACCATTTAGAGACAGCTCATATTTTCTAGACATACTGTAGATATTTTAATGTCTTAATCAATTTTTGCCACTTTAGTTCCCCTACTGGGCTAGATTAATCTTCCCCGAGGTTCCCAACTTTCAAAGAAGATCACTTATCAAAATCATCTTTACAGGAAAAAATGAAGCTGCAATTAAAAAAACACACTCATCTCTCCCAAGTCATATATCACAAATATTATTAACTATGATATAAACAGCCTTTAGAATAAAGACTTTGAATAAATGTATTCAGTTCTAGAAAACTGTATAAAAATGAATATTGTTTGCTTTTCAATTTAAATTAATTTTATTTTTGGATTTACTCCAGTAATGTATTATAATATGTCACTTCCCAAATAGTAGAGATATCATACTCACAATTTGTGGTATGGGTGAAAATGAGGTTTCAAAACAGGGAAAATGAAAGAAAGTAGGAGAGGGCATGGGGACCCCTCTATAAACAAATCCTCAATATCTAATTTTGAGAACATTTTATTCAGTAAGATTTTGATTTTCCCTAAGCTTTTATTTCCACCATAAGCTTCTCTGGGCTCATGTGTTTTCAGCATATATGTGTTCTCTCCTCTTGAGAACAGTCTTCCCATTTTGCTTCCTAAGAAGTCCTCCACTACCATCAAAGAGACTTAGAACAAAGGGAAAGTGGTTGCTTTGCTCTTCTATAAAAGCAGAGACGATAAATTGGATTGACTATTTTTTTTCTCCTTTTTTCCCCAGAAGTAAAAGGGTTCCAGGAATACTGATCTTGACTAGCTTATCAAGGCAAAAAGGGTATTTGACTCTCAACATTTCCCCTACGATACCATTTCTCTTGGGTAACTATCAGTAAAGAAAGAAACCACATTCTTCTTTCAGGCATCAGCTAAAGTTACTATTCCAGGTCCTCTTGATATCTGTATTGATGTGTGTGTATGAAGATGGATTTAATTGGCAGTCTGGCCTTAGATTCCCAAAATAATTCTCAAAGAAATATTTTCAAATACTTGAAAATTATACAAGGGCATTCATTTTCAAAAAATGAGATACAACTTATGCTACCTCTAAAATAAATTTTAAATTATTTCTATCTGAAACTATACTTTAACAGGAAAAAATTTCTACCCTTTTCTCCCTTAACAATATTTGCTCTAATTTTGCAAGTTTTACTGATAGGAAATATGGTTCTGGTCAGTCGTTTTAGTAAACATTTTCTAAAGATATATTAATTATTGAAAACCTTCGTGGTCATTATTTGTTGCTTTGGTTACCCTACTTTGGAGAAAAGGCAAGAGAGGAGTAAAACTTAGGGATGTGAGTCAAGAAAATTGGGAGAGGTGGATTTTTGTCCGAACTCCAGTGTTTACTTTTTGAAATCAGATACATAGTCTCAGTGGGCCTCAGTTTCCACAGCTGTTAAATGAGGAGTTCAAGCTAGAGTACTCTCTGGGATTTCTCCTAGCATTGAGTTTATGTTTGGAAGTAGCAGCTTCAACCATTCAAAAAGGGTCTACAACAACAAGGACATTCATATAAAGAATTATACAAATGTCAACTCCTTGACTTCTCAATGTCTCTGATTTACCTTGAGGCATTTTTTCTTTTTTAATACATGTGTATATAACTAGGCGAAGCCTATATTTTCTTTCCTTGCTTTTCTATACTCAGGACTGCTTAGTAGAGCTGTGAGAGTCCATAGTAGTGCATTGAAGTCAGCTCGATAGGGCAGCTTGTGACCATCACTCAGTAAACAGAATTGGATGGTAGACATTCTGAGTGGGACAGTGGTGCTCCTTCCTGTTCTTTTAAATTGAGGCTGCACGTCTGGAAACCATGGGTAACTTAAGTAGAAATCTAATTCTATCCTTTGAAAGAAAACCGTTAATGATATGCTACTTGAACATGTTTTCCTTTTCTGCTCAGCGATTTGTATAGGCTCATTCCTTATTTGTCTCTTGATAACCTCATCAATCTCATCCATGCCCTCCTGACCACAGTGCCTGATTGCAGTAATTCCATTTTAGGGAGGCTTTCAGGAGGACTTGGCTTCACATTTAGCTAGAGCACGATGGACCGATCATTTCTTCCCAAGAGTGAGCCGCTGAGTTCATATTATGCTTGCCTGGACTTCTTTGTAAAGGCTGCCTATAGAATTTCATATTGATTTTAAGCTGGCGCTGTTTCATTTTTAACTCCTTTGTAAGCCAGAAGTCTGGTTATATTAGTGTCTCCTCCCTGTTATTCTGACAGGCATTGGTTATCTGCTTTTTGCAGACTTTACTCTCCATTCTATAGTAGCTCTTTCTGTATAGAACATGTTGTGTTCACTCTTTTATGTTGTTGTTTTGTTTGAAAAGCCCAGAGTAGTGAAGTGCAAAGTTGCAAGGCTGAGATGCGATTTAAAAATAACATATAAATGAGAAAGCAAAGAGCTTCAAAAAAAAGAGAGGTAGGTAGAGGATGGCTATTCATGCCGAGGACTCATAGTGGCATGGGCAGCCTTAAATCATTCCAGAGAGGGTTTTGAAGAAGTGATGTTTGCCAAGTAATATGAAGGAGGGTCCAGAAACAGTGAGAAAAGGCTACAGGTGTGACATTGAAAGCATACCTTAGTTTCAGTGTTTATCTACTTGCTGTCCTCCAGGTCCACAATTTGGTGTCATTTGGCAACAAGGCTGACCTAAAGCAGTACAGATTTATAAGTGGCACCAACACTAATAGAGCAATCATTCTGTAATGCCTCGGAATTCACAAAGCCATTCAAATCTGTTGTCTCATTTGATCTTCCCAAAGATCTGGTAACACAGGCAGGGTAGGTATTAATATGCCCATTTTAGAGGTAAGGCAACAGAGACCAAGATAGCACAAATTAGTCAATCAACAAATATATGAAGGATAGAACTGGGGGTAGAATTTCAGTTTTTGGCCACCCAACTTGTCGTTCTTTAATTTTGTGGCAATCCGAAGCAATGCAAAGAAAAAATATGATTTGCATTTATTTTGTATTGCCTTTAGATTTACATTCCTTTATTTATTTCCTTGTCTTTGTACTTTCAGGGTATACTTTCAGATTTATCTCCAGTGCAGCAGAGTTACTTCTATCACAAAGGAGAATGACAGAAATCAAGGTCTCCATGTTAAGCATATTATTCTTAACTGCTTAGAGAATTTTCCCACTGGATTGCCCTATTGTATTTTAAATTTTATTTTAGCTCTATTTTCTCGTCTGTAAAGTGGAGGGGTTAGGCTACGTTCTTCTCATTCTATGGTGCTGTGATTAGGAGAATGGGAGGTGAAGAAAGAATCAGAGCTGCAAGTGAATATGATTATCACAGAATCACAAGTACAGTGCATTATGCATGTTTTAAAACTGGATATAGTATTTATATTCTAAAGTGTTTCCTTATGAATTACCTTCATCCTTCAGTGTACTGTTTAGTCTTACTGCAAACATAATCCTTACACAAATCCAAATCAATTTGTTTGTCCTCCATATAAGATACTTAAATTTTTCAAAATGTGTTTATGTCCAAAGACAAAATGTTTAGTTTCACGGAATTCTCGCAGTTGATATAAGGCTTTGTAAGACTGGCTATAAATATCCACTAAAATACTTACATTTTTCCCCTTAGTCACAACTTTCCAGAGTGCTTAAGCATTAGCAATCATTTTTAATTTAGTGATTCCATATTCTTTATTTAATGCCTCGCTGCTATATTTGAAACCAAACCAAAGATAGCATTTATATTTCAACTTTCAAGAACAAATGGGCTTTGAAAAGATTTATGTTGGATTCGAACATTTTTATTTTAAAATATTTCAAATTTTAAATATGATATTTATTTCATATTTTAATAATTGCCCTTATTGCATATAGCTAAACTGATTGGCTATAGAAATAATCTGATACACTAATTTTCTCTTAGCTGATAGAACCAGAAGAACTTAAAATATCCAAACACTTAGAAAAAAATAAAATTAATAAAATCTGCTCTTTAAAGCCCTTGAATAAACACTGACTTTTGAAAGACTCTTGTGTTATATGTCCAGGCTTCAGATATGGACTTTGGAAATCAACGACATCAACATCGATAAAACAACAAGCACGACATGAAGCCCAGGGAAATATATTTAAGTAGTAAAACTTTCTCCTTTTTTCTTCAGATTTAAATTTTATAATGCTGTTAGTAGATTCCCAATGATAAGCTCGAATTTGACCTTTCATCTTCTCGTTTCTTTATGCATTCGAATAAATAGAAACTGAAATTGTGAGGAAACTTAGGGCTTAATTTCCTTTTGTGATTTCTAATATTTCAAGTGCAGAAGTACAAACCCAAGCTATATGACCCTTTTTCAACTTTTGTGCATGATTTCACCAGAGAATTTATTTGTCACAAAGGCCATTAGACTGCTTTTTCTTCTTAACACATTCACTGACTTTCTTCCCAAGATTTTTGACATAATGGCTTTTTATTCCCTTAAGTTTTATTCTAAGGTATATATGATCAAAATTGGTGAAGAGCAAACATACTTCCTTAATAAAATCCATACTCACATTACATTTCTGTATAATCATGGCAGTGAAATCCTAAACTAGGCAAAACTCACCACTTTTTCTAAAAAAAAAAAAAAAAAAACCCATTCAATATGCAGCTCAGTTTCATTAAATGGCTTTTGGAGGTCCAAGTGTTTCTCCATGAACCTGGGTCACCTTCTGTACACACTGCGGGTGATTTCTGGTTTCAGATGGAACCGTCGTGAACTCTCAATGTGCTGAGATTTGCTTTGAGTCTTAGAGTTTATTCATATTGAAACTCAGGAGATATAAACTGAAATAAAAATACTATGTTCAAAGAGTTGCAGGAAAGTTGAAACCACTCAGTCTCACACAGCTGCAGCCATTGTGATACCATGACCAGAGTTTCTGGGAGGCTTACTCTCAGTGAAGTCATTAATGAAGTAATTGCTCCAAATTTTTATAGGCACATCAACTGGTGTTGATAGAGCATGGTTTAATTTTTCTAGTCTTCTTGCTTATATCTCAGATTTATTTTCTGTGGGGCTTGTTCCAGTACTGTCAGAAGAAAAGAAAAAATTGCAGGGAAGTGGAGTCCTAACTCCAGAGTGCACATTCTCGCTCTGATGTTTCTGATAGAGAGTCTTAAAGTGGACTTAAGGGAGCCAGCTGTGTGGGAGCACATATTGATGACTTGGTTGGTGGTGCTTCCCTGCCGGGTGCCAAGCTACAGATGCACTCCCAATCAATTCCCACACAGCTACAGTTCAGTGAACTGTTCAGAAAGAAAAGAGGATGGAGCTAGGGGCTGTGAGATCCAGAAACATCACGGGAAGATCCAAGAGAGCAAGTCTCCAAACAAAGCAGAGCTACAGTAGGCCTAAATAGACAAAATGGCAAAAAATAAGAAATAAGCTAAAAAAGTGTGTGTGTGTGTGTGTGTGTGTGTGTGTGTGTGTGTATGTGTGTATGTAATAGATATGACAAAAGCAGATGGCGTTTTTTTTTTTTTATTGTCATGAGTTTTTAGTTGCAAGATATATAAGGGATTGCCCTACACAGTAGAAACCGGGTATCTGTTGTTGAATTCAGTGAAAAGAAATAAGCAAATAAGTCCTTAAAAAAATATTGAACAGTGAAAATATTAAATATAATGTACATTACTTTCTAATGATTGTTTTGTGTTAATAAAATCTGATTGCATACACTTACAGCTTGAAAACTGACTTCGCTTGCATTTTATCTGAGAACATTGGATGCTATGTTCTCCGATTCATTTCTGTAGCCTCTGAGATTGTCCTGTGAGGATCTTCTCTCTCTATGTCTGTGTTTAAATGTGTAAGTGAGCATATATATGTATGCTCATATGTATGCATTATATATCATATATGTATACATGAAATACATAAAATTAACTTATTTTTAAAAATTTAATATAAAATATTGAATATATATACACCATTTACATATATATACATATATACCATTTATGATCTGGTAAATAGGACCTACTGGAGAATGGAAAAAAGTTTAAAGAGAAATTTTAAATGATAAAAGTTTTTATTAAAAAATTTAAGACTAAGTAAATAAAATACTGATTTTTAAAAAAAATTTTAAAAAAATTGATTTTTATCAGTTTGAAATGCTTAAGTTGATGAAAATGGACAGAAATTTACTTTTTAAAAACTTTTTATAAGAGTTTATTTGAGCCAAACTGATGATATATATTGGAGAGTAAGATCTTGAATTCTCCCCAGAAATTCACTCTTAAAATAATGACTTGAAACAATATCAAGTTACTTTAAAAGCATTTTCCTAGTAGAAAAATAAAAATCTCTTTTGTTTTAATTTACTGGTTTTTAACTCAATGATTTAAAAATACGTATTTTATTTAAAATTCCACAACATTTTTTTGATGTTTATGTTCTAGCTGTTAGATTTGGGAAAGGGTGACCAGCTGACTATGGTACAAATCCACAATAGACTGAAAACTAAATGTTATTAATTCTTATAGTAAGTCTCATGGAATTAAATAATCAAGATCAATGAACAATAATGGTCATATTTAACAAATGAAAGTGTAGACATCCATTTTTAGTAGGTTTCATAGGACATGAGAGATATGTGTGGAATGAAAATATCAGAGCTGAAGTTCTAAGAGGAAAATGATTTTTTTTACAATACTGTGAGGTCTCTCTTGAAAGTCATGGACAACTCACTTTCAAAGGTAGCCCAAATGCAAGTAAGGAGCCTGAACAATTTAACTGCACGTAAGACAATATTCATGTATATATCTCTTTTGACTTAGGCACTCCGTATTTTTCACTTTTATAAAGATTAATTTCTTTTTAAGTTAAAAGATTTCTTTAAATAATAAAAATGAATTATATAGCAATTACTAAATTTACATAATCTCATTTTTTAGCTTTAGTTCTTTCAACTGTGGTGTGATGTTATTAACCTACTGTGTAGACAAGAAGGCTGTGTACATGATAGTGATGGGAAATACTAAAACAAAACATTCATTTCAATCTCTACCTTCTTTGGCACCTCTCATTTTTCTGGAATAGAGTGCTGCATACCTATTACATATTTAAAAATACTTAATGATCAATCAATCGATCGATCGATTATTATTAGCCAGGATTTTTGTCCTGTGGGATATTTACAACAACTTCTAAGAAAACAGAACAAATACCTCCTACTTTTCACAAGCTCCTTTGGCTTTTTCTACCTTTCCAGGAGTCAAGCCCAACGAGACCAGCAAATCTCCCTTCTGATGAAAATATCTTTTTCTTCCTCAGAACTCCCCTTCTCTGTTCCCATGGCACCCTGCTCAATGAAGTGCAAACAGTTGATGAGTTCGCCATCAATCACTAAGGACTTACTGAGCACCTGTTCTGAGAGACATAGAAATGTGCAGAGTAGAGCTGGGCTGAGGTTGTGTGGGGAGAAAGAGCTTGCTTTTCTTTACAGTTGAATAGTCCATGTCAGTTTAGGCAAATCACTTTCTCACCTGCTCTAGACCTTGGTTTGCTCATCCGTACAGTGAAAGTGTTCGGCAGGTGAATTTCAAGATTCCTTCTATCTCTGATGGGCTCTGCTTTTATTTACAACATCTTTATTTCTTGGTCGAGGGTGAGAGGGCATTCGGAGAAATAAATTTGGAAGAGTGGAACATTCTGAAATAATGGTTAAACTCGTTCCAAAGAAGCACCTATTCTATTTTTCTCCTCAACTGCTTTCTCATTTTTAGGTTTATATTTTCAAAATGACACCTTCTGAATAAATAGATGGCGTCAATAAAAGGAGCCATAAAAGCAACCCACTAAGTCGGCAATAAAATATGAATCATGGTTCCCAGGATCAGTAGCATTGTCAGAATGTACATATCACTGTGTACAGAACTAAATGTCACGTTCTCTGGGGAAAGGGGGGTGGGGAGGCATGTGCTAACCATGGACAGAGCAGACATTGAAGTAAAAGGGGGAGAACAAAATAAAAGAAATTCTCTGAGTGTCAGAGACAGTCTGGCTGAAAAAGCTACCATTTGGAAGAGTTGTAGTTGGATCCAGGTGTAATTCAGTACATAAAATGTAGGCCAAGAAATTGAAAGAGTCAGTTTCTGTCTTTGATTCTGTCCTTAACATGATGTGTGATGTTGAAGAAGGTTATCAACCTTTATATATCCATTTCTTCATAGTGAAGTGAGTGAAGAAACACTATTTCTCTCAGTTGTATTTTTTTAAATAAGACTAATATTTATAAAACATTTGAGAGAACTCATTACAACTAATAAAAAGAACTGTGTTCATTTCCCACCACAAATGTTCATGAAATACAATGAATGGTATGGTGTCACAGAGCAATTTGCTAAACTATATTTTGTAAGTACAAATAGGAATTTTCTGCAGCACATACAATTTAGTCTATCGAATTAGGATGAACATTAACCAAAGAGAACACAATACAGGAGCTGTAATTTAATGATCATACTAGACAGCCGCCTCCCACATACCATGAGGTTATCATAATTATTTACATTCGGGTGTAGTAGGAAGACAAAATGTGTCATCTTTTGGGTTGCTGCTTGCATTCAAAAAGGAAATGATCTTCTCTAAGGAGTGCAGTCAGCCAAAATAGTTAATTAAAACTCATGAACTTTGATAGTGGAAACAGAAATTTATAGCAAATAAAGACAAGAGATTCTTAGAGAAAAGAAAATCTTAAAAAGACATGGAGAAAGAAGATCATGACTTTTCGACATATCGCCACAGTCACATATCCAACAGTTAACTCGTAGCAATGGAAGACACTAGAGACCCGCAGATTCTGAGGGGTCTACACTTGTCTCCAGCTTTTCACTCTCAAAATTTTCAAAGTTTCTATTTAGTATATGCACTGTTCTCTGGACACAGATAAATATTTACAGAACATGTATTAGAGCCAGAGAGGGTAAACAGAATTGCTTTTTGAATTGACTCACAGTAGAGAGCTTTTCTTGTCCATCTGTTTTTGGATGATCCAATTTCTATATGACTAGAAACTAGATTTAGGTATAGAAGATGGTCATAGACAGAGGTGCTTTTCCCAATCTTCTAATGAAATCACCTTCCTCTACTTCTTTCCTCTCTTCCAACCTTTCCTAAATATTGATTTGAGCAAGAATTTAAGAAAAAATTTGCTTTGGCATATGTTCTTCCCTATTGGAGTGGTTTTAAGGATAATGATGTCACTTCATGATCATAAATATGTCCTCACTAGATTACTAAGGAGGAGTGAGGTCACGATACCTAGCTCATCTGCACCGACTATGGGATAAGGGCGAGGAGTCTTTCTACCTCTATTTATGAGAAAAGAGTAGTAAAAAGGGCCAGACTAGGACCAGCTAGACAAAATGTGCAACAGGTTGGAGTCCTGGAATGTGCTAGAAAATGGGATATTACAAAAAAGATAAATTAGGTAGATCAATTTTACCTACTTTACAGCTCTTCTGAGATCATCCTCCAGAAAACTTTAATAGGTAGCCTTATTTTTATTGCATATTCTCTAAATACCTGGAATTTGGTTAGATTTAGCAAACTGAAGTTACCTGTAACCCCGTGTCTCACGAACAACATCTAAAAGCTCTGTTCCTTTGAGAGTCAAAAGATTATACTCAAATTCATATGAGCTATATTAGATAAATAAAAAAACTTATTAATAAATTTAAAAAATGTATACTGAGCGATTACAATATGTGAAGCACACTTGGAGGTCCTATGACTACCTTAGAGAACAATTCAAAATACCTCTGACCTCAAAGAGCTCACATTCTACTGGGAAAGGAGATAGATAGTAAGCAAATAAATATAGAAAACATGTAGTGTGTCAGAAGATCGTGGAGGAAGGTAAAACAGGGAGAAAGGCTAGAGAGTTCGCAAGCCGGGAAATGGGGTGAGGTTGTGCCATATCATCTAGAAACTTCAAGGAAGGCCTCACTAAGAAGATAGCAGTTATGTCACATTTAAAGGAGCTTAGGGCAAATTTATGTTTGGCATTCAAAAGAAGCTTTCAGCTTTTAAATGATCTCATATGAGCGCGACTCTCATTGCAACTCATCTGAATTTCATTTAAGTTGATTCTTTACCTCTATTAACGCAGATACAGTCTCATAAAGTACATGTTGCAAAATATAATTGTTCCCCATTGCCTTATATTTCGTCTAATAAATACAAGAGTACAGGTATTCGGTAAAAACACTAATGACTCCATATTTACCTCCTAAAATAATTTAATGGTTAAGCTAAAATTAATGGATAATGGCTTTTATGTGGTTGAGTGCTGGATTTTGTTGTATTCCAATAAAGAGTATTGAATTTTATTTTGTCAGGCAGTACAATTACTTGCGGATAAATTTTATCTTTTTGAGGCTTGTTTTTAAGTTCTTTTAGGGTTGATTTAGAGTATCCTTTTCCCCTAGGGTTAATTTAGCCCCTCACTTCTAAGATGTGACTTCTACATCACTTCTATTGGACATTCTGAGTATTCAAGGGGGCTTCTCTTCTCTGGCTAGTGGGAATTTCAACAAATCCTGGCTTTGTGTAAGCTCCGGAAATTATTCACTCCCCAGCTCCCAGAAATTGTCGTTCTTGTCTCAGAAGTTGTTCTTGCCTTGCCTCTTGGGGTTTCATTCTATGCATGCAAAGGTTGGTCTTGAAAGATTCAAGAAGACACTTCTGCATATTTTTGAAGGCCTTTCCCTGCATAACTCCCTCCTGCAAAAGCCCTGCAAATTCTAGCTGCTTCTTCACTCAAAAAGGCCTCATATTTACCCTCACTATGCTACAGTCTAGAAATTCTCCAGACAGAAAGCCTGGGTAACTGTAGGTCTCATTCTTTTGTTTTATTTCTCCCAGGGATCATAGTGTTGGGCTATCTGTTGTTAAAAGTATAAAAATAGTTATTTTCTATATTTTGTCCAGTTTTCTAGTTGTTTATGGCAGGAGGTTAATTCAAAACCCTGTTACTCCCTTATGGCTGAAAACTCATGTCTCCTAAATCTAAATTTAGCTCTTGTTTTATAAACACATTGTTTTTCAGCATGGCAGAGTACCATGTCTTGAAGGTCAACAAAATGGATTTCTTGTTTTTTCCTGGGAGAACAGAAAGCTATAAACATGATAAACTCCAATACTATACCTCCAATTTTCTGAAATGTAACTCTTAAAGCCAATGGGAAAGTATATAGTGACCTAGGTAATTGTCAAAGTATGTAAGCAAAGAGGCCAGTTTCTAAGGCAACCAACTTATTTATCCCTGAAGCATTAAGACATAGTAAAATATTTTAGGCTTTATGAATATTTATATTGAAGTCATGTAGAAATTAAAATACGTTATCAAGAAAGTAATATAAACTTAAATCTAGAAAAATAGAACTATTTTTCCTATACATTTCATTTCTTGGTAAGCCAATAGTTTGAGTTCTTGCACTAGAAGATGAGGCATTTCCTTGTACTAAGTATGACAATAATAACCTGAGAAGTTATCATGAAAATACTAAAATCTAGGCTGTAGATTGTGGTAGCTGCTGTATCCTTGTGCCTAGAAGAATCTCAGGCACATTATATGCTTCCTAATAGATATTAATTGAATGACTTGATGAATGAAGGATGATAAGAATAGATGAGCTATTGTGGCACAGTAAATATTTTTCCTTAGAGGGGAGGCATTACTTATTATTTCTTTGAAGTGATGAGTTCTGAGAAATTTTCCAAGATTGCGAAGGGTTGATTTTAACATCATGCAGATGGACTGATTGGCTTCTCACAAGAATTCTGGAAATGATGATGATAACAACTACAACACAATAATAATAATAAGATGATGCAATCATAATGTAGTAATAATGAACAATAACAAATAATAAATTGTTCATTGTGTGCTTTCTTTGAACTAAACAATGTTCTATGGAGTTTTTATGTGTGCCTCATTGATTTTTTACTACAACAATGTGAGGTGGATACTATTAGCCCATTTTACAGTTGTGGAAACTGAGATGATAAATAGAGCTAAGATAAATATAGAGATAAGATGTACCTTGAGCACGGTGCCACAGCTAACACACACACACACACACACACACACACACATAATGTATATGTTAGATATATAATATATGAAACATAGATAAATATAGCATAGAAATGGTAAGTAACTAGAGCATGGTGACACAGCTAGTCAGTGGCAGAATCAGGTTGTAAATCAACAGTCTGGCTCCAGTGGAAAGTCACTCGTCTAAGGGTTAATTTATAAAACTGACAACAAATGGATCATATAAAAAAGTATAAAAGTCATCCTCAAGAGGATATTTCTCATGCCACCAATACTTGACAGACTCTGATTGGGTGTGTTAACATATTCCTAAAAAAGAGCAGAGAAATCTGAAAGGAAAGACGCTGGGCGACAATGAAAACACTGAAACACTAAATTTAGTATGAAGAGTAAAAGAAAAAATGCTTTGGTATAAAGAGTAGAAGATGTCAGTATGAGCTGCTGCTCTCAGGGGTAGGTGTCACATTTTATTGTGGAGGTACATATTTCAGACCTTATAGGCTAAATCATTAACAATGAAATAAATATTTTATTTATATTTCAATAAGGTCATGCTGAGTAATTTTCTCATCATAATTTACCTTCCATGTGTTTACTTCTATGGAGAGAAGATGCTGGGCAGAGGTTGTGAGCACATGCATCAATAAAAATTAAATTTTTTGTATCTTAAATTACATACCTCAGGGCTTCAAAAATTTAGTTATTTTTAGTCTTTACTATCCAAAACAATAAACTCCAGTAAAAAGACAAATGGAAATTCTAGTTAATCATGGAAACCTATTTAGCTTTGGAAAAGCGCCACACCCTCTATAGGTGATACATTGGATTAACCTATACACTATTTTTTTAAACTTCTACTCTCTCTTGTTGACACCAAAGAGAAAAAGAATTATTTGGTTGTTACGTTGTCTGTCTAGTAAAGTCATACAATTCTGAACATTTGGATTGATATTCAGAATTATAACCATAAGACTAACATTTACTGAGCATTTACCATGAACCAGATACCATGCTAAGAGCTTTACATTGTTTATCTTATTGAAGCTTTAAGATGTAGGTCCTATTATTAGTCTCATTTTACAGAAGAGAAAATTGAGGCTGAGTGAGGTTTAATACCTTGCCTGAGGTCACAGAGCTAGTCAGGAAAACCTGAACTCCAATTACCTCCAAGCCTATGGGTGCCCTCTACACTCTGCTATGCCACCTTCCCATGCATTCTTTAAGAATACAGGTAGCACAGAATCCAATCTAAACATATAGCCAATATATTCATTTACTTTTGTTTTCTAATCTTACCTTTTTTGCATTAGTATCCCTGATGTTACATTTGTCCAATACTACCATCTTTGGAAATGGAAGAAAACAGTATCTTGTATGCTCTGTTATTCGAAATATAGCAACAATCAATTCCATTTCCACACCTATAGTCAGTTATAGTCAGTCCCAGAGTTCCATTCAATATTGGAAGTTCAGAGGTGGTCTACCTCTATTCTATTTATTTCTCCACACATATTGTAATGAATGATAAGTTATTTTTCTTTCTTTTTATTTTTTCCTGTAATTTATGTTGTGGAGAAGAATAAAGAGTTAAAGTTCCCAGACTCAAAGTAGAATTTACCAGAAACAAGAATATGTGTAATAATTTCCAAATTGTATTTACGGATACCATTTTATTCTATTGATTGAAAACTGTACTCAGCAAAGGGAATCATGCAAAGAAAATAAGAGAGAATGAAAAATTGAAACAAAGCATTGATGGAAGTTTCCTAACAGCAAAAATGAGAAGGCTGTGCCATCCCAGGGGAAGTGGGGGTGGAAGTGATGCCTGAAACAGAGAGAAATGTGATGGAGTCAACTGCAGCGAATCCCGTAATTACTAAATTAGACTGTTCCATTTCTGGATAATGCATGCTGCATTTTGATCTTGATTTAAAATCCAATTAGTTCAGGATCATCATTCCTGTTAGTTCTAGCTTCTCTCTGATGACTTTGAGAATAGAGCACTAGATTAGTTATTTTTGTGTTTGTTCTTTGTAGGCCGACTTTGAAGAGATGGCTTTTTAAATCTATGGCAACAGGTGTCCTCCCTCCCACTCTTACATATTTTACTGATTACTCTCTTGGTTATCCTCAAATTCTCTCATCATAGTAACAATGAAATGCTACATTTATGCACATTTATGCTTTTTCCAATAAATAATGACAACAGCCATGACTCGCTTGTCTTTGAAATTACTACTTCCTTTCAAATTTTTTATGTTTTATTTCCTATGCAGAGACTTTGCCTTTATGGGTTGGTGTTATTCTTAATTCTCTTGTTTTTATTTATTGAACTCATCAGACAAGTCTTACCTATATTGTGAAGAAAGAAACATTCAAAGGAAAAGAACAGATTTTAGGTTTGTTGATTGTGAGAGATGAAGACCTCTGGAAAATGAGCATTTGATTGTTTTCTGGTGAGAGCGAAAAGGAAACTTCAGGCAGCCCATTGAAACAGCTTCAGTTTGTTCACATACCAGTAAGTAGTTGATTGAAGACAGTATGAAATAGCTTCAAAGGAAAGACTAGGATTTATGCATTAGAATATATTAATCTATAGTTCATGCTTATGAAATTATTCTGAATATAGGTTTGCTTTTTCTTATTGAATACATAAAGAAAAACTTCTGGAATGGTGGCATAATATATATTATAAAAACTTGTTCTTTATAGTGAAGCATGAAGAGTTACAGTCTACAATAATTTCATACCACAAAAAAGAAAACAGGCACTGTTTTCCTCCATGGGCTTGCTGAAGAAAATGTGAAGCATTGATTGAGCGCTGCTTGTTAATTCGCACTAGGGAATCACGTAGATTACTTAATTTTGAAAATTATAATGTAAACAAAACCAATGCCATAAAGGAGTTCAAGGGCCCTACATCAAAATAATATTTTGTTCATTTACTTTGACAAGTATGTTTCACATACTCGAGTGTTACTTATGATTACATTGCATTTGAATTAACATAGTGCATTTCATCAAAATAATGAAATCTTAGTGATATAATAACACAGGGAAAGTTCATCATATTTTTCCGATACAGATATTTTAAACAATTTATATACATTTATGGGTGCATTGATGTTATCCCATCTGTCCTCACTCTCAGTTTCTCTCTCTCTCACACACGCACATAGAGGATTAAAAGTAAATCTAACAACTTTTCTGTCTTTTTATAAGCTCATAGATTATGATTATTATTAAAAACGATTGTATGGTTGATAATTCATACATTTCTGTATTCTTAGTCTGCAGTCTTCATGTTTTCAAAAGCAGTTACTATATCCATGGTTGTGTAGCAGATATATTGTGACAGATTATTAAAAAAATTAAATCTATTAAAACTGTGAGCCTAGTAAATTGTATAGTCTAACGGTATGCATCAATCAAGAAATGGGGAGATGAGAATATTAACATACGGATATTGAAGAAGGCAGAGATGTAAAAATCCATCATTAAAAAAATTCATTTATATTAAGCTTTTATCCCATAAAATTATTAATTTTGCTTCTAGGTTTAACTTTTTATATTTACTTTGTACACCCTCTGAGAAAGAATATTGAAATAATGTGTTATTGTTATTATAAAAGTGACTATTATTTGAACTTTATCCTAGTTATCAAAATACTAAAAAAGATAGACCGAATAAAAATTCGGTGAAAAAATGAAAACAACCATAAATTGCCTAGGAGCAATTATAAATTATCTATATTTAGAACACGATACAGATTTATGCCTATCTAATTAGAATGTGACATATCATGACATTTATTTTAAAGAGAGATTTCTAAAATAAATTATATCAGTAATACTGAATTCTTTTTTGTGTGAATAGAGTTAGTTTATACTCTAAATGATTTAAAGATTATTAATCTTTAAAATATGCTACTTTTCTTTATAAACTATGAAATTATGTACCAGTGTCTCATAAATTAAAATTCAACATTCAACTAAGTTGTTACTTTTAAGTAAGAATATTTAATTCATGAATTCTTTGTAAGGCAACCTGATATTAAAGTTTTTGATACATTGAGTGTGTCTGGTTGAAATTATCTAATCAACTTAGGCTTTGAGAGCAGGAGCGAGTTGGCATGAAGGGAACCAGCAAAACACCTCTTGAGGACTAAATGGGGGACCTCAAAACTCACGCGCAAAGATAGAGGGTCAGAAGCATTATCGAAGCCTCAACATACATTAACATTTTATTTAAGTAATCTCTTCATGTATTAAGAAGAAAAATATCAAAATTAGTTTATTCAGTTACTTACAAGGCTACCAACTCTCCAATTGAATTAAAAAAGGAATTAAGTATCAAAATATAGTATATTAAAAGAAAATTTGTTTTTCCCTCCAAAAAACTTTAGAAGTAACCAAGCAGTTTTCCTTTATTATCAGTGATGGTAAAATCAATGAAGTCTAATTCTAAGGAGTTTGATTTTAGGCAGAGTTTTAGCTGCAAAAGCACCATGGTTACAATGAAATATTACTCAGCCATAAGAAGAGATGAAATACTGCCATTTGCGACAACGTGGATGGACTTTGAGAAAATCATATAAGCGAAATAAGCCAGACAGAAAAAGTTGAAAACCACATATATGTGTGATATAAACCTAAAAGCAACAAACGAACAGGACAAACAAACAGAGACCCATGGACATGGACAATGGACTAGTGATTACTAGAGGGGAGGTGGTGAGGAGAGGGAGGAGGCAGATGGGTATAATGGGTCAAATATGTGGTGACAGAAAGAAATATAACCATGGGTGGTGAATGTACAATGTAATATGTATATATATATGCCTTACTGTTAAGTTGTATACCTGAAATTTGCTAGATTTCGTTAACCAATGTCACTATAATAAAAAATAAAATAAAATCTTAATAAAAAGAAGAAACTAATTTCAGATAAGAGAGTGTTTTGGGTTGGAAATGTTTTTAAAATAAAATAATACAATTAAAAAAAAAAGAAAAGCACCATGGTTAACAAAAGACATTAACTCAATTACTATACTAAGTAACACTAACTATTTTAGATAACATTATAAAGGCATAGATTGAGCCTTTGAAGTTATGCTGTAATATCTACCATATAACCGAAGTTACAGTTCTTAATATACATATAATTAATGTAACATTTATTTTATTATTTAGTGTTACTTTATTTTCTATTAGGGATTAGAAATGAGCAAACTTAATTTACTTACAAATAATTTAAAACAGTTTTTAAGGAAAACATCCCTTATATGGCAAATGAAAAAGGTGGAAAACATGCTTTTCTCTCATAATTGCTTATCAAATCCTTTTTTTAAAAATAGCGAATGACCTAGAATAATCCTCAGATCTCTTATCAAGATTCTTTACTTCTGAAGAAAGAGAAGCAGATTTCATGCATTGCTGACCCATCTCTGATCTATTAGAAAGCAAATGAGTAGACACTCTGGGTTACTTTATCCATAACGAATGCATGGATATTGCCAGTTTCTTCCAGAGAGTCACAAAGATAGGAGATGGCTCTGAAAAGAAAAGTGCTGGTCCCTTGGGACTGGAATCCTTGTACCTGTCAGAAAGTTAAATGTGCCTCAGCTGAAGGCAGCTGTTCACTTAGACTTTCAAAATTGAAAACCCTTTTGATGGATTAAAAAAAATTATACACACACACATTGCAAATGTCAAGGGTGTGTGCGAATCAAAGACACATATATGGCTTGCTTTAGCAAAAATGAAAAATAGTTATAAAAAAATTAGATTTCCTGCCAGCGTTGGCATGCTATTTCAGCTACATTAGTCTGGCCAAACTCAATATTTCCACATCAGTTTTGGCTGAGGCCCTTCCTGTTACTGTGGGAGATGTGAAGGATGTAAACAGAAACTCCTGGATAACTAGAGGAAGTGGCATACCCTTGGAGGACACAGATGATTTTAACATATAATAGGGTGATGGATGTGTAGTATAATATATTTTTAAATCCCACTGTGATTTGAAGAGTCCAGCAAGAGCTAGAAAGTCATCTAGGGTCAGTTTCTGCTTTACGAAGAGCCACTTAAGTCACCTCCATCAGTTATGCAAATGTAGGTTTAATATAAGTTTCACTTGTCCTTTGGAAAGGGTGTGAAACCATATTTTATTTCTGTAATTTTCTGTCGCTTAGCAATACTGCCTGTCACTTTACTTTTCAGAATTGCAAGGTGGGAGTGGGGTTTGTTGAGGCTTCTGGGAATGGAACCTCAATGAGACACTGACCATCCATCCCAAGGTTCAAAGTTAGGACATTGTCCTTTGTTACCCAGACTGGCCCTGGCTAAAATCTATTGGCAGAAAGGGGTGCCAATGGTTAAAAGGTGTTCTCCGCTAGAGGGCTGATGACTCAATTTCAAAATACACCTATATGCATTCGTGGGTGACAGTGAATTCTGGCACAAGGCATGCTCTGCAGACCCACTGTAGTAGAACACATACATTGGAGGACAATGAATGTTATGAATGAAGAGAATTATTACATTAGAGCTCATATTGGGCACATCTGCAATTGGGGGCATGAGGTCTAGGTCAGCAAGTGCATCTCTGCAGTTGTGAGATGACAAACAAATTAATCTTGAGTGTCCAATTTTCTTTATCTGTTAAAGAAGATTTTATTTCTTATAGAATAGATATTTTTCTTATATGGTAGATATGAGCAACTGATGATATATATTAAGTGATTAGCACAGTGCCTGGCACTTATTTTGTGCTCGCTAAATAGTTTCTAAAAAATAAGCACTGGTTATTATTGGATATTATAGAGAAGGAACATATTAGAATGAAAGGTACCCATTTTTCAAGACCAGAAGTCTTGGGTATAGGTTTAGGTTCTAAGTAAATTTAGGCAGTGACTTACAGATATCTAGTGTTTTACACTACAGAAAACATTTTAAAAACAGCGTGCCATTTAATTGTTCTCTCTGCCTCAGCTTTCTCACCTGTGATATTAGAGAAACATTAGCACCTGCCCCACCTACTTTACACACTTGTGATTGTAAAATGCAATGATAACTCTGTGAACACCATGAAAATGGCAACGAGTCATATGCACGATAATTATCTCTGTAGCATTAGGAGGTGGTACTAAGCTAAGGCCTGTGGTAGCACACAAACTAAGTGGGAGTCCTGAAGATCCTGATATGCAAATAAGATCAAATGAAATTAAGTGATATAGAAGGAACGGTGACTTTTTCAAAAAGCTTTAGGTGATTGTATCTAAGTGAATTAGTTTTTATCTACAAAGCATTTAAAAGAATTAAGTGTATTTGTTAGGCACTTATGATAAACCTTGAACAAGACAATAAGCTTTATGGGAGCAAAGACTAGGTCTGTCTTTGCTTACCATTCTATCTGAGTATCTAGCTTTGAATAAGTGAACAGCATTGTGTTTGCTGTGTTGAGGGATACACTGAAATGCAAAACACAGCCCCTACAATACCTGTTTCCCTTCCTCAAACATTTATTGAGAAGCTATTACTTGACAGGCACTCTGCTAGACTAGGGAAACAGACAAACACGAACTAGACCATTGCATTGACAAGCTAACAGCCCAGAGAGAGATTTACATGCACAAAGATGAGATGAGTATGATACAACGTGACAAGTGATATAACAAAACATGAACAAGTGCTGTGGGAGACTCATGGATAGAACACTTCACTCTGCCTAGATCAGACAAGTCAATTCTATATAAAACACCTGGAGAACAACACAAGACTGTGTATACTCAAGTGATGGAATAGATATTGTAGGAATGCAAAGACTAGAAGCCTATATCCATTATAGATCTACGAATATACTCTTACGGTATTGGTAGTTAACAGGAAAAGTTATATCTGACCTCTGGAGAAATGAAAAATAAGGAAATACTTTGCTGCATTAGAGTCATTTGGAATCAGGCACCTGGTTGCAAATTGGTGCTCAACTGACCCTCAAGTTAAAGAGTGCCTGAAACAAATCTTTTTGATCATACCAAAGATTCTAAGCATTTACACATTGTTAGTACATTTCCAGTTTTAAATCCTTGATGATATTATTCTATGTTATGGAAATGGAAGAACAAGATCTTTATGTCTCTAAATAACAACCCTAATATTGTGATTATTGGAGGCTTTCGACCAATGTAGAATATTTGGGCTCCTCTTCCAGTAGGTGAAACACCTGAAAACATTTTTTGGCTCCTGACTCACAGCCTTCTTCTCTGTCTCTACACCTACCTTCCTTCTTCTTGACTTCAGTGTCCCTTCTGCTTGAATTCCTCCTCCGCAAAGTCCTAGTCCTCTGCCCCCTCTCATCTGCCTACTCCTTTGCTCATACCCTAAATTATATACTACCAACAAAACTGTAACAGAATTTAAATCTGGATTTTAGATATCCCACTCTTGGCATCACCTCCACACTTCAACCTTCCTGCTATCCACTTAACCTATCTTCAAGTCCCATTGTTAGTGTGTCAAAAATATAATTGCTTCCATCCATTCTCTCCTCCCCCTGCATCACCTTTGGCTATGCTATCATCGGTTACTTAGATACCACTACACTTGTAACTATAGCTTAACAAACCAGTAAAAATCCTAATAACAATATTAACATGGTTAAGCAGGTATGCTAAATTTCCTATTAAAGAAAGATTAGAGTAAATATAAGATTTATTTACCTTAAAAAGGGAATGTAGCTTAAAAGGATATGTAAATAAAGCTTAAAGCGCCCAATTTACAGAGATAAAGGCAATACTCCATGAACCAATGCAATGTCCACATTACCCTGGCATTATTCCCCTTTTATGCTCACATGAACTACTTTATGCTACAAAAACATGTTTAAAGCAAATGATAACTCTGTAAATTCTCTAAAATACAATAGTGAAATAAAAATAAAATAGTAAAATAGAAGTAAATCTTAAATTTGTCAAGAAATTTTAAAAATTATTTGGATTATTAATTAATACGAATGAGTTCATATATCATGAGAAGTCAGATAATCCAGATTTTAGTATCTATTGTGCCATGTAAGAACCATGTGACCTTTAGTTAGTCACTTGACTATGTGATAGTTCTTTTGAGTAACAAAAGAAACAATTATACCTGACTTATCTTCATCACACGATCGCTCAAACAAGTTATAATGAGTATAAATGAGATTATGTGATACGTGTAAAACAACTTTGAACACGAAACAATACTATATTAATGTAAAATGTTTGGATTAATAATAAGAAAAACTTATTACTGGCAATTGCTAAATGTTGTCTTTGTATATCGGAGATACGGTATAAAGCACACAAATTCTGGGTGCACCTCTATGAAACTTTACCTTCTAACAGAGAGTCACCATTCTGACTCTCAAGGAATGGAGACCAACTTATGCAAGCTTATCATAGCAGGAACAAAGAAGAAATATTGCAACGGGGTAAACGTTAAGCAGCTTGGAAACCGAGACACATTCCTACTGCTTGAACATTTCATCCTGAGCCTCTTGTGACACTGGAATAGACTGAGGAGCCTCTTCTCTAAGCACTGTGGTTTCTCAAGCCAGTAAGAATACACTGCATAGGGTTTCCCACTGTCAACGACAAAAGTATTTTGGTGAGAATTGTTCAGCTATTTCCTACGCTGCAAGAAATTGAAGACAGCATTATAGTGAATCTTAATGCAAATCACTCTTTTAGATGAAAGCCTATATTTAAATAAGCCTATATATATATATATATATATATATAGTCTATATCTGTATTTTTAATTGTCAAAGGGCAAGGTAGACAGTAAGGCTGAGATTCAATATGTAAAAGGAAGATTTAGACACTTTAGGTGAGGTTTGTTCCGTTCGGTGAATAGGTTGAAACTGAATATAGAGTAATGGAAAAACTTCCATAGATTATGTGTCCCAGAAGCAAGCACTGAAAAAAGTGACTGGAGATGATGGATTTAAAAATGGACTCAATTACCCAGTGATTTGATGGCCTCGCAATAAAAATCAGAGGGATGGATAAAGAAATACAGTCATTGGAGGAATTCAATTTGGTGTTTAAACAGGGCTTGCAAACCTCAGAGGAGCAGATTGCAGTTATAATTACAGATAATGTTTCACTTCGTTTTTAAAATGAGTCATCGGAAAGACAGTAAGGAGGAAAAAAAACCCCGCTACATCTGTTTGGTTCTTTCATCGTTGCAGGAATTAGAACCTTAAATAAAAGATGAGTATTTTAACATGCCTTTTTGGGTTCATTCATTTATTTTTCAATCACTCATGCAATATACAAATAATGAGTGAATACCTTCTAGGTGCAAGGCTAGGATGATGTTTGGTGTATAACTACAATAGAAAAGCAGAAATCAAAGCCCAAAACTGAGAACAAGTACATAGAAGGCCCATATATATAGAATACATTTTTCATATATTTTTTAAAACATTCGTTTCCTTCCCGCCAATTTGACACTCCATATTTTGCCTCCCTCATTCCAAATCGAGACCGTGGAAAAGGGGCCCCAGCAGAGGATCCTTCCCACTGCAGACCCCAACTTCATCCAGCCAAGTTCCTCAGGAGAGCCCATCCCACTCATGACCCCCTTTCCGTGGGTCTCAGTTTCCCCCAGACCCCAGGAAGGTGTGGAGAGCCCTTGCAGACACCTGGACTACTCATACTGCATCTGCCACATCCCCTGAAACACTAGAGCAGTGACTATGTTTTATTTTATTTAAGAAAAACTCATAGAGTGCTGACCCTGTGCAAGACATTCTTCTCGTCTAATCCTCATAACAGCCCAGTGAGGTAGGTATCACTATTAGCCACACTTACAGATAGGGAAATTGAGCCATGAGTTGGTTAAGAAGTAGCTCAGGGTCACAGAGGCTGTGATTTGGAACCCAGCCTGTTCATTCCAGTCTGCGCCCTTGGCCTCGGTGCTAGTTGCTCACTTCAGAGAAGTGGTATAATCTAACAGCTCTAACGGGACCCATGGCCTGCTGGTGACAGCCCCTTCCTTCCACCATACACCCAATCCCGTGCGAGGATCCCATTCATGTTTCTCAGGACCCATATACTCAAAGCTAAGAAGCAGACACCCCCTCCTCCCTGATTTTTGACTCTCCTCACACCCTCCTGCTCCCCTCCCATTCTCAGGATGACCATATAATTCATTGTTCAAACAGGAACGCTTTAAGAATGAAAAGGACAACTATTAATTACACTGGGACCACAGGTGTGGACTGTAACTGTGCAGGTGAAGTGAGACACAACCTGTTTCTACCACAGAGTACCAGTGTGGCATTCTCTGTTGGGCATCTCCCCACAACCCTGGCAGAACAGCCCTTCCTGGAGTGGCCAGGACACCTTAACACTTTCTTCCTTAGCTGGGATCTTGAGCTGGGATCCAGTGTCTGTCCTTTCCCAGATAAAGGTTTATTTCAGGGCCAGAAGCACTGAAGGATCAAAGATGAGGGAGGATATAAAAAGACTCCACAGAGTAGAAAACTTAGGACAAAGAGGGAAAATTCAAGCCTTTTGGACCCGACAAACCTGAGTTCGAATCTCACTCTGTCCCTAAATACAGTGTGGCCTTGAGCAAATTACTTCTCTGAGCCTCAGTTTCCCATCTGTAAATGGGGGAAATAGTGCTAATCCACAGAGCTGCTATGAGGAAATAGTGATGTGTATAAAGGGAATGTCAATAAACATTGTTATTTCTCTGTGATTCGCCTCACTTTTGGATTGTTTTTTCTTTTTCTTGCTGATTTGCAATCAGTCAGACTGTATTAATAAAATGTATTAATTAAATTTTGCCTTTATCACATATATTGGGAACATGTTTTGCTGATTTATAATTTAAGTTTTCCTTGATTTGATGTTTTACTCTATAGGAAATTTTAATTATTTATGTGATTAAATTTATACATTCTTTTGCTTTATGAATTCTGGGTTGTTTTCACACTCCAAAATATAATGAAATTTGTCCATAATTGCATCTAGTATGCTATCATTTTTATTTTTTGCTTATTTAATCCATGTGAAACCATTTCAACAGGTTTATTGAGGTATAACTGACATAATAAACTGCACATATTAAAGTGTGTGATTCAATAAGTTGACAAATGTGTACACCTGTTCAATTATCACCACAAT
Organism: Pteropus alecto; assembly: GCF_000325575.1. Classification (NCBI taxonomy): domain Eukaryota; kingdom Metazoa; phylum Chordata; class Mammalia; order Chiroptera; family Pteropodidae; genus Pteropus; species Pteropus alecto. The sequence goes on from NW_006436284.1 coordinate 2,462,638, forward strand.
CAAAATGGTGGACATATTCATCTCTGAAAAATTTCTTGTTGTCCCTTTTTATTCCTCCCTGATGCCCTGCCCCCGCCCACACCATCCCCAGACAATCACTATTCTATCACTTTAGCTTAGTTTCCATTTTCTAAAAATTTATAGAAATAGAATCATATAGTATATACTTTTCCTCTAGCTTCTTTAGCTCAACATAATTATATGGTGATTCATTCATGTGGTTGTATGTATCAATAGTTCGTTTCTTTTTACTGTTGAGCAGTATTCCATTGTATGAATATATAACAATTTGTTTATCTGTTGATGGGCATTCAAGGTTTTTCAAGTTACTGGCTATAACCAGTGAAGCTGCAACGTGTACAAGTGTTTTGTATGGACATGTGCTTTCATTTCTCTTGGTTAAATGCCTACGAGTGGAGCAGCTTAGTTCGGTAGCTATATGTTAACTTTTTTGTGTGTAACTGTTAGACTATTTTCCAAAGTGGTTACGCTGGTTTACATTCCTGCCAACAACATATTGCAGTTCCAGTTGTCCGCATATTGGCTCTTATTGGTATGGTCAGTTTAAAAAATTTTGGTTTTTCTAATAGGTGTATAAAAATATCTCATTTTAGTTTTAATTCACATCTCCTTAATGACCAATGATGTTGAGCAATTTTTCATGTGTTTTCTATATTTTTAGTTTTGATAAAATGTTAGTCCAAATTTTTTGCATATTTTTTATTGGGATGCTTTCTTATTGAATTTTGTGAGTTCTCTCTATATTTTTTTTATCAGATATATGCTTCGAAAATATTTTCTTCCACTTTGTTTTTTAAATTTTTATGAAGTCCATGTGTCAATTTGTTTAAAGATCATGATTTTGGTGTTCTAGCTAAAACGTATTTGCCTAAGCTAAGATCACAAAGATCCCTGCCCTTTCTTTGTAGAAGTTTTTGTTTTAGATTTTATACAAAGTTCTATTATTCACTTTGAGTTAATTTTTATGTGTGGATCAAAATTTGTACTGTATATGTACAGATATTCATTTATTCCAGCACTATTTTTGAAAAGATGTTCTTTCTCCACAAAACTATTTTTGCTCCTTTACGAGAAATAAGTTGCTATTTTTGCATGGGTCAATGTTTAGAGTCCCTATACTGTTCTACTACATTTTTCCTTCCTCAATACCACACTGTTTTATAAGTCTTGTGATGAGTAGTGTTAGTTCTTTAATTTTGCTCATCTTTCAAAGTGATGCATATATTCTGGGTCCTTTGCATTACCATATGAATTTTAGAAGTAGCTTTAGATGTAGTTAATTTCTACAAAAAGCTACTGAGATTTTTTGGGAGATTGCCTCGAATCTAATAGATCTATTTGAGGAGAACTGATACTGAGTTTTACAACTCAAGATAATTGAGGAAGGCTTAATAAAATGTTAACTCCAAAAGTGTGGATCAGGGTGCACAGAAATCATAGGAATAGTGCAGTCCCTGGGCTGTTAACTGCACTTGAAGTTGCAAATAGAAGTGCTTAATGTAAAGAGAGCTGCACTGGGAGAAACTGAGATATTTGAGGAAGTTGAGAATGTAAATACCCTTTTCTCACTTTCCTCCCTCCCTCTGTTCTCCTCCTGGGGTTCCCTAGCAAGCAAAGATGATCATATGCCTATTCTTCTTTGATTTACTTAACAGAATTTCTGTGGTCAAACCATCTTTACATTTCTGGGATCATATTTTATCATTTTTACATGTCTAACACTGTAGTTAGGATAAACAAATGCTATTTATTAATATTTTATAGTTTTTTTTTCTTTTTATACTCTGTTAGATTTTGGCATTGACTTTGGAAGCCTGGAAATTTTCCTCTTTTATGCATCATCCAAAATTTTAAAATAACCTATATGTTCTTTGTAGGTTTGAAAGAATTGATGAATTGATTTGTGAAACTGTCTGAGGCATAAGATTTTGGTAGTGTGAGAATGATGTGATTTTTCCAGTTTCTTCTAGAATAATTGGTTTGTTCAATTTGTTACTTTTTCTATTTATATTTTTATAGAAAATTATCCATTTTAAATAGAGTAAAATTTCTATTTTGAGTACATATTTATCTTAATTATGTTAATTAATTTCTTTAATTTTAATTTGGATTAATTGTCCTCTGTACCTGAATTTACAATCGTATCTAATTTTTAGCTTGCTACCTCTCCAATCATAGTTTTAATTTAGTATATTTATAGTTTCCCATATATTTGTTTCTTTCTGTTACTAGATTATTCCAAATATCTTCCTTTTAAATGTTCTTTGTGCCTTTTCTGGTAAAAGTGACCAGTAAGCACATTTATTAAGGCTAATTTTATGACTCCAAAAGTTAAATTATTTTTAGTTCTAAATAGTGAAGCAAAAAGAAAATAACATGTAAATATTATAAATATGCTCAGAACTCTAAACTGTCTCTTTAAAACACTTTTTATTGAGCCTTTATTTGCCAATGGTTATATTTCAAATATAGAGTGGCTTAATGAATATATGTGTATATATATATATTTCATTGATTCTAAGATAAACTTTATAAACATTGCAACATCTTTGAAATTGTGAAGCATAGTTTATTTAGCATATTTTTTCTTAGTGACAAGTAAAGTAATAGTATTTTTCCATTAATAACACCCTAGTTTTGATGAAATTGGCATAAGCATATCAGAACAAGTATAATCTGAGACATAATCTTATATTAAAATTCAGCCCACTGCCTAAGTAAAAATCATATATTATTCATGATCCGCTTTGTTCTGAACATTGGAGAGACTGTTTTACTGAGAACTTTTACTATATGCAATTATATTTTGAAGGTGTAACTTAATCAAACTACTTTTGAATTCTCAAAATAAATTAAAAGATAATATGTCATACTAGAGAGGATACTGTACTGAGTGTGAGTCAGAATAGATTATTTTTATGATTGTGGACAGCTTCTTAATACTATTGGCCCATTTCTTTAAGAGGAAAATTGTGAGATTGGACTAGGTAATTAGATCATCCAGTAGCTCTATGCATTCTAGCAGTATATGAATCTACTGGCTCTATGAGGTGTAGGTTAGACTCACCATTCCTCTTAACAGAGCAGATTATAGATACATTATGAGAAAGTGAGGTTTCAAATCTATGCTTGCTATCTCAGCACCTCTTGTAAGCAGGGTTTAGAAATTAAGGTAAATGACTTGTGGAAAACAGGTGGAAAACCTTGCCTTTGAGCCTAGAGATTCTCTAATCTGAAAAACAGAGAGAAGTTTCTTCCAAATCATTATCAGCACATTCCGCTTAGAACCAAATTTTGCACAATATGGACGCTGCATCCTGCCTTTGATCAGTGTTAGCGGTATGACATGTTTGGATTATCTCACTTTAAACCTGTTTTTTTTTTTTTTCTTTCACAATCAGAAGTATCAGCATACAAACGTCTTACTCATGGCAATTGAACTAAGTGTAGTGACACAAGTTTAAAAAGAATTTCATAAACAGGAGTCAAGTCATAAGTGATTTGGGCACTAAAGCAAGGACATGCAGTTTCCTTATTAATGGAGAATAAGCTCTTGCAGGCCTTGGTTCAGTGGCAAAACTCCCTTCTGCCTAATTTCCACTCTTCAAACTTTATGAAATCTTCAAAGAGCAGAGATTTATCAAAATAGAGAGTCATTAGGAAGTCAGTACTTTCTTCTTTTGAGTTCTCAAAAATTTAGAACTCAATTTTTAAGGGTTTCATGTTTGAGTTTTTTTATTTTAGTTATTGATTTAATATAGGGTTCTTCTCTTTATTTTTAGTTTCTAGTTAAGTCTTGTATCTAAAAATAACAATAGAACATTATTATAAGAATATTCATTACAAGATTGGTCCATTGTGGACCATATTCAAAGGTTTTTGTTTCCTCATTTCAAATTAATGACTTTTTATCATATATATAATTAATGTAAGCCGCTAGGATAGGTATTTGAGAGAGTGCAATAATGAGTAAGACATAAACACTGCCTTTGAGGTAATTAAGAGACAAGCCCCCAAATCAATAGAGCACAAGACAGAATAAAAACTGTGCCAGAGAGTAATTCAACACCCTACAGGGATCCGAATTGTCTTGTCAGAGGGCAATCTCATAGATCATTTGAAAATGTAGCTTTTGTATGGCACCTATAGTTGACACCATTGGTGCTCTGTCTAGTTCCCCCAAATTTGTGACCATGCCTTTGTGTGTCTCCTATAGCTTCTGTGTTTTTTGGCTTCTTTGACCTGTGTAAGTCCACAGGATTTATGTTTGTCCCTTCTCTTGCCCAGTTCATTGCCAATGACTGGTAGAGAAAAAAAGTTCTCAAATCAGGACAAACTCTGATGTGTACTTTGCATTCCAGAGCTCCCTCATGGGATCAGGCTGAAACTTTTTCTAAAATCACACCCTTGCTTGACTTCATCTCCTTCCCTGGGGCTTTCCTCAGTCCCTTTGTGGTTTCTCTTGGGGACAGAGCACTTCCTCAATAAATCCCTTGCACTTGAGTCCTTGTTTTAGGTTCTGATCCTGGGGAATCTGAGAATTAAGAGAGGGCATAAAGAATTTCAGGTATGGACAGGAGAGAGAGGGTTCTAGAGAGAAGAAAGTTGAGGTTTATTTGGAAAGGAGTAAATACTTCAGTTTGGGTTAGGGTGGGGATTGTGGGAGAGAAAACTGGAAAGGTCATTTGGGGCTATTATGAGACCCTGAGAGGATCTTGAAAGCCAAATTAAGAAGCTGAACGAATTTGTTATAAAGTTGTCATATTTTCAAGGAAGCCCTATGATACAAATCCCAAAGATATTGGAGTTCCCATGAATTAAAGGATTTGATGGCCAAAGAAAGATACCATATGAATAAATATATCCATCAATTTCAGTGAAATAAAGTGGGTTTAGGTCAAGACATTAATTATAAATTACATTTTTTCTAACAGTACACAGTCAATTGTAGATACATCAGTCAGATTGCGGACTTCTTTAAAGTGACTCCTCTGAATGACTTGGGTGTATTCTCATTATCTGTGGCTAGTGACAAAAAGCTGAAATATTCCTTTAGGATTTGAACCCATGATTTTAGTGTTTTTGTTTTTGAAGAGAAAATGCTGGAACTCTCTACCCTTCCCTTGTTCTGATATTTCTTTTCCACAATGACATATCATTCAACCATTCCCAATATCACTAAAAATAAAGGCAATTAACTTCAATTGCATCTTAATTAACTAGATTTGTTGTTTTCTATGAGTTTATTTTTTAATGATTATTTTATCACAATGGTTTTCCTTTTCTAGCTTCACTTTGACTTTGAGGCCTGGTATTTAAAAAGGGCTTCAGTCAAATGCACACTCTATATGTTCTTACTAACGTGGAGTGATAATATGTAGTTCTTTATCAGGGAGATGTCTGTAATTCAAGTAAACACTAAGAATGTCAGGTTTAGGGAGTGGATGAGAATATAGGTTATATCTTCAAATGTTACTACTTGACAAGATAAATAAGTTTATGTATTAAAAATAACAATGGCAACAATGACACATCCTGCATAGTCAGTATTATTACATAGCACTTGAATTTAGAATTTTAGAAATCAAACCTCTTAGAATCATTTGAAGTTGATGAGATTAATTACTGATGAAACATAATACAGATTGGAGGAATATAATATTTACATCTGACAGATTTTCTATGTATTTCACACCTCCTCTTTTGGTTTTGACATTTCAAAGACTCTCATAGAAAATTCAAAGATCTTGTGATCAGTGATGAACTTCAAATCTTGTACCTGGTACAAATGAAGGTTTGTTGTAGCTACCACACATTATGATTTATATAAGAGGAAAATTTAGGTTTTTTGTGCTTAAAAATAAATGGTTTATTATCCTTTAGTTCTAGCTCGATTATGAATTTTATAGTAATCTTTTCCCTTTCCTGAAACTGGGAGAATCATACATTCTATGTGTTCTTATAAAGATCTGTTCTTACAACTCACACAGTATTAATTAAGCATTTATTTGCTTCTGTCCACAGTGGGACTGTGGCTGATTCACTGTTGAATTCTCAGTGACCTGCAGAATAGTTGGAACATGGTAATTGTGCAGTACAATAAATAGAGGTAAATTATGTTTTACCCATGTCTCTTGGGTTAAGGATGATATATTAATGGGTATATTATTATTCCTCAAACAAACAAGAATTATAATTATCAAATTACAAACTATACATGATGGTGAGTTATTCCTAGAATACCCCCATTGACTACATTTCCCACAGGCTTTTGCAATATTTGGGAACAAATAAAATTGTTACTAAAAGGGCTAACATTTAAACAGAAGATTCCCTTAAATTCTAATCAGATGTTCACATAAGCATCCAGACTCTCTTACATCTGAAAATTTATTAACAGAGGAAGACTATTCTTATTTTTCAGATACACAAGAAGTCAACTCATAAGTGTGGCCCAGTCTTTGAGGGAATGACAAAGAAATGGACAAGGTGAAAGAAAGAATCTGCCTCTAAAATAGTTATGAGGCCTTGATAAGAGGTGTGAAAACTCTTTTATGGAAGTTAAGAACCATGAAAAAAATGCTTTCCTAGTTTCAACTCAACTTTTATATCTCTCTGCCTCTCAACCACCCTTTTGTTTCATCTGGTCTTCTCGTACTTTCCTCTCATCTCAGAGAAAGGAATATATGTTTTTTCTTGGAAGTAGTCTTTCTATTTCTACCTCAGTAAGTTAATATTCATTTCTCTTGTACATTAGGCCTCTTTTAATTCATAAAGTTTTTGTTCCCTCTCTTTTTTGGCTAGTACATTTATATCTTTGTTATTATAATTTAAAATAAAATGTCCTTAAAATTGTATAAGTGCAAATTAAAATGATACCATTTTAAGTATATCATATCATCAAAATTTAAAAGTTTGGCAACATAAATTTGGCAAAGGGTGGGTCAACAGGCAGTCTCATAGTGGGAATGGAAATCAGTACAATCCCTGTGGATAGAAATTTGGCAATATCTATACAAATTTAAAATGCAATTTCAAGTCTAGGAATTTTTCCCACAAAAATACATACTATTGAACAAAGGATTCATTATCATGGTTTGTAATTACAAGAAAAAAGTTATAAAAAGTACATGTCAACTAATAAGAGATTAGCTAAATTTATTCTTATTATATATATATGAAGCTGCTCAAAAAAGTAAGCAGTGATGTGGAATACTCTCCAAAACATTTGTAGTTTTTTTAAAGTCAAGATACAGAAATATATACACACACACATCACTTTTATATTCATAGATTTGTAAAGAACACATAAAATTATTATTAGAAATTACCTTTTAGGACTAGACTGGGGCTGTCAAAAAATTTTACTTCTCATAAGCCATCTCTTATGATTATGGTTTAAATTTTTGCTGTATTATTTTCATAATACAAAAACTTCTACATATATTTGTATAGCTGGTAGGGTGGAGTTTGAACTAAAGTTAAAATCCCATCATTTAAATTCAGGCTGTCACTTTTATTCTTGATATTATTTATTATGCTGTTTATTGTGTAAAATAAAAACAACGTAAAAATTAAAGGGATGTCTTCCTTGTCCCCAGTGTGTCTAGATGTCATGACCCAGAAGCAACCACAGTGAACATTTTGGTATTCTGTCTTCCAGCTCTCTGTCTAGGTCTTCTTGCTTTTCCCTAAACTTCCCCTTCTGCCCTAAGGAAGATGAAAGGTGGTGGGAAAAGGCCCTGGCTCTGGAGTCACTTTGGCCCCCAACCTGGGCAATGTAACTAACCTAAAGTTGCCTCTGCTTTTTCTCATGTTAAATGGAACCTATTAAGGTTGTTCTGAAAAAGAGAAAATCTATGCAAGTCACGATAATAACCAGGACACATGAAAAGCTCATTAGAGAATGTTAGACTCATTTTCAGGTCATTTTTTCCCTATTTTTCTTCTTTTCATTCTACAATTCTCCAAACTCTCCATCATTAAAGCATCTTTCACTTTGACCTTGCCACACCCTCCATCTATCATTCTCTCATTTTCTCTTCGCTACCATACTTTGAGTGGTAGGTTGCCCTCTATACTGCCACCTCCTTTAACCACCACTCCACTTTATCCGTTGCTGTCTAACTTTTGTTTGCATTATTTTACTAAAACTGCTCCATAAACACTTTCAAAGGGCTCAAAGTAGTCACTAAATAAAATGACAATTTCTCAGTGTTATGCAACCTTTTATAGCATTTCAATGTTTCCATCGACTTTTCTCTTCCCTAGGTCTTCTTGAAAGTTTTTCTTGTACTTTCAGATGAGACTCTCTGGCTATCTTCCACTTTCCTCTAAACGTGGCATTCCACATGCTTTTCAAATTTTTGTTTTCTCTTTTATGTTTTATCCATTGGCAAGAGCATTCAATCTCAAAGTTTTGAGGATTACTCCCAAATCTTTATATTCCATCATGCAATTTACACAGTTTACATCCCACATTTCCCACGATGTTACATTTTTCTGTAAAGACAAACGTCAAACTTCAACCAAGCATCATTCTTCTTCCTAGGCCCGTATTTCCACCTGAGTTTTCTATTTTTGTAAAGAAAAGCCATCTTCTCTGTCACTTAATATCGAATTCATTGTTATTACTGACTACTCTTTCCATTGTGCCCACTTCTACAGGTTGCTAACAATTATAAGTTTTATTCTTTAAATTGACTCAAGCTGCTCTCAGTTCTTTCCATGGTCATGATCTAAGCTGAGGCTTTTAATGACCTTCCCTTTGCTCCAACTACTTTAAAAGCCTTTGAACTGGTTTCTATGCTTTTAATCTCTTCCCCTCTTGAAACTTTCCTAAACACTATTTTGAATAAACTGCTTATCCTCAAGTTTTGGTCAATATTATTCAACTATTCCAACATTTTTGATGCTTTCTCTACTTCTTATCATCTACCTCCTTTGAGGCAGTTTTAGCATAAGTATCAAGGGCTTGGTCTTTGAAACCAGTTTCCCTGGGTTAGAATTCTAGTTCTACCACTAACTAGCTGAGTGAACTTGGGTAAATTAGTTAATCTTTCTGTGCCTCAGTTTTCACATCTGTAAAATGGAAATAATAATAATACCTATCTCATAGGGCTGTCAGGATGAGACAAGATAATACCCATTGTAAATTTTGTGAGGACAGAAGCCCTCTAGAGTGTATTCAAATCACAGCACTTTGCATATGGTGGATGTTCCACAAGTGTTGACTGCATGGTAAATGAATAAACATATAAATGCAGAAAACCTTAGAATATGAAATATTATAAAGTGACTGAAGTAAATTTAAGAAAAATAAAAAGAATTAATATTATCATAAACTTATCTGAAGTGATAACACCTGTAGGAATTATAAATTAAATGGATTCTGAAGTGAGTTGTTAATCCCTTCTAAGAAATGGTAGATGAGTCTAAACTGTAAACATTAGTTCACGGTGCTCAAAATACTCTCTTATGATCAATAGATGATTGAGCCGGACCAGAAGAAACATTTGCATAATCTGGAGTAGAATATTTTGCAAGGCTTGAGAAATTTACATTTTTAGTTCAAATATTCTTTAAGATAAACCCATTTCATTAGGAATAATTTACTTTTAATTTACTTTATGACCATATCAATTTTCATTCAATTACAAATTTAAACTAGAAAAATAAAATTAATCCATTGCTTTAAAATATTTACCTTTGAATAAGGAACTAGAAGAATATATAGGTGAATATTCATTTACTAGCAAAGAAAAATCATCATAATAAAATTGCTAACTTTCATCAAATATAAATTTAAAAAACTTATCAGCATCTCCACAAAAACAAATTGATAAACAATAAAACATATAAGATAGTTAACATTTTTGATGTAAAAATTATTGCAAATTAATATTTAAAGGTGTATACCTTAATTAAAAATGGACTAACAGCATGAACATAGGTATAATGAAAGAAAAATTACTATTGTTCATAGGATATTCATTTAGATAACCATGGTCACTTGTCTTTTATTAAAATTTATATATAAATATCTCCTATCATTTTTTTATATATATGTATATATATGTGTATATATATGGAATATATATATATATATATTCCAGTATTGCTGAGGGTACAGTAAAAATCATTATGATACATGTCACTAGAGGATAGATAAACTGGTAGAATTTACTTGAAGTAATTTGTTAACACAGATTAAAAAAGTGTAACTTTTTATTCATTTATTCAACAAACTTTTATTGATCATTAGGCATTCTTTATAGACGCTAGGGATACAAAACAGTCTACAAAATATCAAATAGATATAATGTCAAGGAGTAAGCAATTTTCGAAGAAAAGTCTTACAGAATAAGAGAATAGATAGTATGTTGGAATGCTCTCTGACTTATGGCAGGTGGAGAGTACCCAGCGGGTTGGTACTATCTGAGTGTGGATTTGAAGAAATGGAAGAAGTGAGAGAAGCAAGAACGAAGACCCTGAGGGTGTCTGGGATCAGGAAACCTGTGCATCGAATGTGCTGTGCACAGTGGCTAGAGATGAGACTGAGCAGGTGGTTGGGGCCCAGATGTGGTGGGATCTTGTCCTAGGCTGTGGTAAGGACTTTGAGTTTTCCTCTGAGTACAATGAGAAGCCACTATTTATGCATGGGAGTAACGTAATGTGATTTCTTATGAAGGCTGCTTTCAGGAGGATGAACTATAAAGGGATCAGGGCAAAGATGGACACAGGATTAGGGAGACCATTGCCAAAGATATTTTGGAAATCAGAAACCCTTGGAATTTGCATTTTAAGCACACTGTCAATTTTCTTGTTGATTTACAGGAGGTGTTCTAAAATGTTTTCTTTTTGTCTGATATTTTTATTTTAATTAAAAACAGGTATATGCACTGTCCCTTCTGCTTCTCCCTGACACATCTGGAATTGTGCTTTAGAGAACTCTGAGTTTTTTAGTAAATATTTTCTAGGAAAAAGTTGCTCGTGAAGACTTTGGTGTAATTCCTGCAATAAGTGATAACATTTCTCGCCAGAATTTTGCAGATGAGGTCGACAAGGCTCAAAGAGGTTAAGAGTCTTTCAAAAGTCTCAGAGCTACTAAGTGGAAGAAAGTGCATCTCCCTCCACAGCTATGTACATCTCCCTCCACGAGCACTTGGAAATCTTCCCTTAGGGGTGACACTGGATACTGGAAAGATGGAACAGTTTGGTTTCTCAGTTTGAGAGAGGGGTCTGGTGTAGGAAGGGGGCGGGAATTGATGCAGGATATATGGCCTGCCACTAGCTAGGCTACTAGTCGGTGTCCCTTAAGGCATCTATCCATCTATCTGCCTCGTTCTGATGACAGAAGTGTCTCTTCACAGAGAAATTAATCTAATTTGTTACACAAAACGAATTTCTCACTTCAGAAAAAAGAGCATCTAAAAGGCTTCTTGGACATCAAGTCATTTTGCGAAATAATATTTTGATGAATTAAATGAGAACAAATCAGAAACAGATGCTTTTGGTTTCCTGGGGAATAATAATTGCTTTAAAATTAACGTAAAGGTGCCAGGTGGAGTTTAGATTTCATTAAGTCTCAAATATTTGGCAAATAGTTCAAGATGTTGGACCCCATGTGCATCTGTATTCATCTAGTCCTGATATAAATTAGATATTGCAAACATGTGTTGAGTTGTGTGGCTTTGATCTCCTTTCAAAAGGGATTGATTTCTCGAAACCTAACTTGCTCTCACAAATGGATGTTCAGTGTGTGCCTGGATTTTCCTTCTCTTCACTAATATTTTCCATTAACTCATGGGAACATGGATGACCATTTGGAAAGCCAGTTTGGGGATGTGGCATGACCAAAGAAACTTCATATTGAAAACTAATAAATAAAATTTTCAATGATAATTGAAAACCTGCTCAGGGGAACTTTAAATTGAAGGTTAACCTTTAGAAAATGTTATCTTTTGAGAAATGATGTTATCAGACTTTTGTGAACATTCCAGCATAGTTAAGATTTATAATTATAGGAAGGGATGAAGCTTATAGACATATATATATGTGTGTATATATATATATGTATGTATGTATGTGTATATATATATGTATGTATGTATGTGTGTGTGTGTATATATATATATAATCTTTCTAATCTTATTCACTATGATTAAAAGGAAAAAAGAAAAAACCTCAACTTCTTAAAGAAAACTTCTCTTTAGATTTTAGCTCACTTTGAAATACTGGATATGAAACCAACATGATTCTGACTAATAAGTCAAAATTGATAATGGTTTACAGACACTAAGTGAGCTTTACTTATTATAGTATATCTTATTATCTTATTTTTCCAAAAAAATTATTTTTTTCATAGGTAAACATATGTGTATGTATAAAGTCTTTCCCCCATGTTCTCTAACCACATAATCCTTCCAATCCGGTAATTAGGGGGAGGCTATGCAGCGGAGTCACAGGTGTCTGAGCTGCAAGGGCCAGGATCACACCACAAGACTGAGCTGCATTTCTTTTTGGATAACATCAGGGAATCAATGTAAATACTTTCCTCTTTTGATCCTATAAGATTCAGCCATTTTTCCCTTCATACCTCAGCTGAACGTAGAGGTGGTTTGTCTCAATGGCCTCCAATTTCCATTTTTGTGAGGGGAACTTTCAAAGCTGTTTAGCCTACTTTTATACATAACTATCCTGGTTTCAAATACTCACTTAAATTTTTAGTCCATTTTTTTAATATTCCTATAAGTTTTCCTTTAAACTTGGATTGAGTATGATAAAGACATAAAATATAAAAATGAAAATATAAGCAAAACAAGACTGTGGAAGACTTCAAAACTGAATCGTGTTTTCAGAATTCTTAATCCTCATATGTTTTCAAAATTCTTAAAGTGAGAAAGTAAAAATGTCTTGCGAACTGATATTCTTTCTTTTTAAGAGGTTTTTTTTTTTTGGTGGACACTTGACAAATGACTAGAAAGAGAAAGATATAAATCTTTGAATTATCCTTATTGCCATTTCAATTGTTTTCTGTAAGTACTAATTAATAATCTATTCTGTATGTCATACTGAAATGAAACATTCTTTGAAATCATTTAACAATTTTGTAAGCTTAAGCTTATTATTTAACTTCTCGGTGTCCCAGTTTCCTCATTTATAAAGTAGACATAATAATAAGGTGAGTTCCTACTTAGAACTATCCCAAGTACATAGTAGGAGCTCAATACTTTTATTATTATTACTATTATTATTATTTAAAGGATCTATACTTGAGACTTGCATTTATCAATCAGAGAACACCCCAGACAATACTTGATTGCAGTGAAGAACTATGTTGGGCAGGTCAAACCAGGCTCTATGTCCGTGAGAAACTGAGGAGTGGAAGCCCACTGAGGAGCCCTAATAGATTGGTGGCACCAAAAAAATATTAGATCCAAATGCTTTTAAAAACTATAATAGGATTTATATTTTGAAAAGATAGTTGAATAGATTTTTGCTTGAGTAAATACTGAGAAACCAGTTAGGAGGCTATTGTAGTAACAACTTGGAGGTGATAGTTCAACTAGAGTAGTGGTAGTGGAGTTGGAGAAAAATGCACATATTGAAGATGTATATTAGAGGTAGACCCTTCAGCATTTGCTAATGGATTGCCTCTTCCTCGTGAAGGTGAAGAAATTTGAAGAATTAAGCAAGAGTGTCCTTTCTTTCCTTAAAAATATTTTTTGTTTGTTTTAGCAACAGAATACTTGAGATTCATTTACTGAGATGAGAAAGATGAAGAGAGAAATGAGTTTTAGACCCATGAGGTAAAGGTCCCAGTAAGGCTATCAAACCAGGGGTCTGGACCAGAGATATACAACTGGGTGTCTCAAGCTTATAAAGGGCTTTTAAAGCCATGACAATGATGACAATCATATAGAAATTAGGGTTCAGTACAGAGAGGAGAAAAAAAATCTAGGTCCCCCATCTTTGCAAGATCGGAATAAAGAGGAAAAGTCCAAACAGAGAAAGCTGACGATGAGTGAGCTGGAGGAAAACCAAGATAGAATTAAAAGGGGAAAAAACAGAAACAAACAAACAAAAATAGCTACTCTCTTAAGAGCACATGAAGTCATGTCTCTCTTCTTGCATTATTAAATATTGACTAGCTAAAGACCTCTTTTCCACAGTCACATCCACGAACTACATTAACATGAGTTGGGGCAGCAGCTCTACTCAGCAGGCATTAGCAAGGCAAGACAGAAGTTGTTGCAGATAATGGCTCCCTCAGTGGTAGGGTTAAGACAGGAGAGAGAGAGAGATCTTCAGATTTATGGCCCTTCGTTCAGGTATTTTAGATGGAAGATAAGTCTTTGTTACCAATAGGCCTTATTTCTCTATTACAAAGTGAGCTAGAATTGTCTTTGCAAACAATGCAGCCTGGAAACTTTCAAGTTCACACTTAATCCTTGCCAGCTGATGGTTTATTTAAGGTAGGGCCAATCAACAAACTTCCAAAAACTCTCCAGTGGCTTACCAGCTCTTCTGTTGATATTTTGTATATATTATGCTACAAAAATTACCAAAATTATAAACATAAATTCTTTTTGCCTCTATATGATTGCTTAGCCTTCAAGGCAAAGAAGTTGTCTGATTCATTTCTGTAGCCTCAGCATGTAGCCAGACCTGGCAGAGAGTGGGAACTTAAATCAGCATTTCTTGAGTGAGCGAATAAATAAATACCCAATGCAGAGTGCTAAGAAGTAGAAGTAAAGAGGATACAAAGAAAATTCAGCTTCTATTATGAAAAGTTCTTGCATCTTTTTTTATCTATCTCCTACACAAAATATAGATATGTTTACTATACGATTATAATTCCAAAGCCTCTTTCTAGGCTTCAATATTCTTACAATGTTATGAATTTTCCATTATATATTTCTTTAAATCTCTCATTCTTCATCAACTTAATTTCTTTCTTTCTTTCTTTTTCTTTCTTTTTCTTTTTTCTTTTTTTTACTAATTGAAGCTTTTTTGCTAATGCAACAAAGCCAGTGAAAAGAATCAAGCCAAAACTCTGTAATACCAAAGCAATGGTAAGGCTGAACTGTGACATGGTAAATACTATATCTTATTTTATAAAAAAAAAACACAAATTGATATTTAATAGTGTGATAGTTGTGCCAGGAGCTCACAGACTGCAGAAGAAACACTTGTAGATTGCAAAGTGATATTTAAAGAAAAATGCAGACACGATAAGCATATCCATGTTTTGTATATTTGCTTTTCAAGAAAAGATGTTGAATAGGCCATTTGATATGTTAGCTGAATGCAGCTGTTTAGATATTTGTTTGGTCTGCTATTGAATTTTTCATTAAAAATATGTGGTTAACAGCAGCCAACTTGATTTGCATGTGTGTGTTTCTGATGTGTTCACTGCTATGCTTCCCGTCTCCTACATCTTAATCACACCCAGGCGCCCGCCCCATTACATTACCAGAAGGGAAGTGATGGACATCCTTTGACTCTCTTCATGACCCCCTGATAATCCTGTTTCACACACAGGCTCCCTGCTGTATGAAACACAAAAGCTGCCACTGTAGTTCTTTACTTCCAGTCGATATTCTGACAGACTTGATCTAGCAAATTAGTATGCTGCGGTAGGGGCATGACAAAAGACCCTTTTGACACACTCTGAATCAATACCAAGGCCGACAGAGAGCCATTTCACTGTAGTTCTGTTATTTTTTCCCCTTTTGATGACCCTTTGCTTTTTTTTTTTTAACCAGCTTATATGACCTTGTCAGATTTAAAAACATAATGTTAGAAAAGTCATCCTTGCACACACATGTGCATGGGCACACGTGCACACACATCATGCACGTGTGCACACAAAGAGACCATATATACCATGCCAAAATTCCTAATGAAAATGTAAAAGAGAAATGCAGCTGGTGAGGAAATTCAAATACTTTCTTAAAAAATGAGCCTTCTTTCTACTTAAAGAAAAAGAACAAAATAAGAAAATAATTGGACATCTCAAATAGCTATATATGTGTGTGTGTATATATGTATATACACACACAGACATACTACTGAATATAAACAGACCAGTTTTCTTATCAGGTTATACCTCGATATTGCCAGTTTTCAAATTCTAAAACTTATTAAAATGAAGCATGTAATTCCACAAATATTTTATATTTCAAGTTGTTCATTAGTTATATTAACCAAGTCTCCTAAATGTGATATTGAAAATTTTGTTAAATTTCTGATGTTAATACCGTTAGAAAGAATTAGAAAGTCAACTTCAAATAGCTATAGAGAGCAAAATAAAGTTATTAGTAAAAATAAAGTCTCTTTACCAATCTTTATTATGACAATATCTTACCTTTTTAATATCATGCATTTAGGGTACAGATATTCATATTTTCCATGCTTACTCATAGTATGAAGAATACCAGTATTATACTCCACCACATGCATATTACATTATCGATATCACATGCATAATATGATCTGTCCAAATGTTTTTTTTTTTAATAAAAACACATATATTTATTATAAATGTTGATCCTTTATTAAGTTTACTATAACTCTATCTGGTATATGCAGATGTTAAAACTTCATTTTATTTTGTCTTGAAGGCATAATTATGTATATTATAAATATCAATTCACTTAAATGATGTGCTTTATTTACTTTTTATGCAGCAAATAAGAAACCCATGCTCTAAAACTGAACTGTGTTGAAATTGTATCTGCTGTCTCTTTTTATACTGCTACTACAGAACATAGGAAAGTACTTGAAAATGTTTCTCAGAGTTTAATATAGGGATGATCCAAAGATTAGACCAAAGAAAAATTAAGTCAAAAGTTGTTTTCAGGTTTAGAAAATAACTTACTTTTGAATGCAAAAAAACTCTCTCCTAAACAGGTGCACAGTTGATTTCCAGTGTTTTCCAGAGAGTATGTACACCACCTATGTGGTACTTCCTCACTTTGTTCTCTCAAATAAAAAAACTCTGTAGTTTCAATTTGGACATAATACTATCTCAGTAAAGTCTTTCTGGAAATATGTTGGCAAGTTATCTAATTATATTCCAAATCCTCGTTCATTTTCTTCAATGAGACATTACTAGGATCTCAAATAGTCCCCCAAAACATCCTAGCTTGGGCACAGTTTGTGTTTTTTTGATCTGTCAGTGCTAATATTAGGGCATGTGGATTCATGGGCTTCTATATATAGAGCACAGATTTGGAAGATACAAGATACAAATGTAATGGCATTAATTGTATAAATCCCTTTGTAAAGTCTACAATAGCAGGGAAATACAATCCTGAAATATATGATATTCACATTTTAAAACCATTGTTTAGTAAAATTTCCTTTACATAATCCAAGCTGTACAGTCTTTTGGGAAGATAATAATACAGATATAAATGATATCTTTTATTTCAGTTTATATAATTAGTTAAGAGACAAAAATAAATGAAGATAAGAAAAATGGTTTTCCTCAGATACTGAGTCTGGAAGACACAAGTGTTTTAAATTTCTTGTATTTTTTGTTTCAAGAATTTACAGTTCTTACAAATGGATAAATTAGGAAAAAACAGGTTTTTTTTTGATGTCTGTGGCTTTATGTCAAAACAAATCATATAAATCCATTAGTTCTTCTAAAATTTGATTTCTCCACCCCAAGGCGCGCGCGCGCGCACGCACGCGCACACACACACACACACACACACACACAGACTCACGGGACCTTAGAGACCGTAATTTCTCTACCATTAGTTAATATGATGAGATTTCCTTTCAGATGGAGCAAAACTTTAATTTTAGATATTGGAGTCCAATTACCTGAAGGAGGACAGTTGTACAACACAGAGATAAAAAGAAATGGGAAGGTTATCTGTATAATTATGATCCAGAGAGAAAATCTTCATCATGCTAAAAAAAAAATCTCTACAGCTTTGTAAATTTTTCCACTCTGCACTAGATTTTTTTGTTTGTTTTCTTTTGGTTTCTTTTTGTTTGTCTTTGTTTTTAATGATTCTCTCCAATGCTAATTATTACTTGTTTTTTTCCTGACTTATTGTCATGTCTTTACACTCCTTATTTAAGCCTTAGGTCTTAATTGATAGAAAAACTTGCCGTCCAGCTTAACTTTTGCCTTGTACATAAAGTTTTTCTTTAGAAAACAATCTATCGAAAGTTTGTTTTTTTTTTAGTTTGTTTGTTTCTCCATTTTTTTAATGCAGTTTTACATTTCACCTGTGAACTTTAGGTAACTAAGTTTAGATAGAAATCAAGCTCATAAGAAAGAAGTCATTTACCTGCACAGGGGGATCTTCTGTCTTTGGATGTCCTAATTTGTCCTGTACAACTTGTTTTACTAAACAACTCCTTATGTTGCAATGAAAGACAATGGCTTCTAAGGAGTGACTTGATAATGTTATATCAGAGGAGATAATCTTTCTGTGTTTTAAAATAATTAGAGTTATGTTATGATGAAGTTAACTTACTGTTATATCTCGTTTCCATCTGTATAAACCATTTTTGGCACATGGTTTTGAGTTATTCCTCTTTATTTAAATAAGAGAGAAGTTCAGAGTTAAAATTCTTGAGTCAGATAGACTCCATACTGAAGAAAATATCTGTATAAAACTTGAGTATTATAAAATATGAACATTATTTTCTTAGAAATAAATCATTATAATCTGGCATGAGATTTGAAAGAATAAATGTGTTAAATGTAGGATATATTTCTTTATTCGCAACATTAATGTGAATACCAAAGTTCTTACACAACGAATTTCTGATTAGTTAGTAACATTTTATCAATTTTTCTCTTAGATAAGACCTCCTTTTATTTTTTGAAATCCTGTATTCCTCCTGACAACATCATTTCCTCTAAAGTTTTTACACCAGTGCTAAGCAAGCGAAGGGAGAAAAAACTTTAACTCAAGGCAGTTATCTGTGTAGCTTTTTAAAAATGATCTTTTATTTTACAGTTTTCAACACAATTAAAACATTGAAATGTTAAGGTGGATGACTACATAATTTATGAAAAGGCTGAATGAGCCTAATGTGACACAAATAAGACTTGTCAGAGATTTTCAAGTTCATGTTCAAGTAATTACTATGAAATTACATAATTTTCAGAAATGAAAAATAATCTATAAGAAAAATTACAATTCGTGTGGAAAGAGACAAACAAAAGAGAAATGGAAAAAAAAGTGTTACTAAGAAGAATACTTACGAGGCTTATAACCTACTTGCTAATGATTTCTGCATAGTGGCTTTGTATTTATTCTACTTGACCTGGTATTTTGGATCTTTTCCTTTCCAGATATCTTTAGCTAGCAAAGTGATTATAAATGGAAGAAAATGCCACCAAAATGACTACTGTCTTCATGGCTTTGAGAGTTGAGATAATGTGACAAGAGAATAACTTCAGTGTTTAATATCATCCCCAAATTCATTACTACTCTGACTAGATAGCTTCGGTGAATCATTCAGAAATAAGAGAGGCCAAATCATGAAAATGCTTCTGGAACTGTTCTACTCTCTAAATTAAGCAAGTCTGGTTTGGGCGTACCATTTGCTAGAGTAAAATCCCACTGATTCTCACCCCCTCGAGAAAGATAGGAAATTGTTTCTCTGAACTATGTGAATAAAAACTAGTGGAGAAATGTCTCTGTCACTATCGTGAGCCATGGTGGAGGCTTATGGTGGCTTAGGTTGGCCAGGGATATGAAATTAGATCTGGTGGTGGGGTAAGCTGGTGCTGGTACTTGGTGGTCAAGGCTGGGTATACAGCACGATGCTTCTTCTTAAGTATGACAGTACTGTATCTTGCCCATACACAATGGAGACAAAGAAGAGCCAAAGCCAAAGAAACAAAAAGTGGGGAGTTTCTACTGGGGAGGGGTTCTAAGAAAAAGTGAGTCCTGCTGGCTCCTAGCACTGCTGTGATGAAGTTTTCCAAGGTCTTTGAAGATGCTAGAGAAAATTTCTGGTAAAGTGAAGCATAGTAAGACTGACTGGAATTTCTCCTTAGGCAGATGGCAGGCAATTCTGATTAGTGTGTTTGTACTGTGAAGAGAATGGGGCTAAATCAGAAGCATGTTGCCCCCAATCTCTTTATTCCACACAGGCAGATCAAGTGTGGAGTGCATTGTCTTGGGTCTCACAGTCCAGCCTAGATGACAGTTCTCATCCTTTAACTCCAAGACTCAGGTACCTGAGTGGGCCACTTTTCACTTTGTTTCATTGCATTTGAGAGTGGAGAAGGATAGTGGGAAAAAGACATAGAAAGTATTGACTGAAAACAAAGGTTTGAATTTTGGTGGGCTTATACATGTTCCACCTCCCTATTAATCACCATAAAATGGTACTTATTATGATTGCATCCAGAAGTACTGAGTAAGTAAATGTTTTTCAACAAATATTTTCCATCTTTAACCAGCACATCAATAATATGTGAGTAAATTAAGACAAATTTTCATTTTAGAATCTGGAATTCATCACTTAAACATCTTTTTTCTCCTTAGATCAACAGCTTTATCCATTGAAATTCTATTCTTTAAAGTTACAAGTCTATATATCGTTTGCAGTTTGCTTGAATGTAACATCAAAATATACAGCACTATTGTAGTATCAAAAGCTCTAGTTGAGATTAATTGATGTATATCTATGAGGTCAACTAATCCTTACTGTGCACTGAAGGAACTTAAAAGTATAAAATTTAATTGACTGACATTTCACAATTTTAAGATTGAAGCTTTGCAGAGAAAAACATTATTAAAAATGCATATTTAAAGATATGACCATCACTATCACCTGTCTCTGTTTTCCTGTGTCCTTAACGTTTTGTCCCTGTCCTTTTTTCTACTCTCCTGTTTCTATTCCCCTTTGGATTCCACACTCTAACAACCTTAAGGATAACTTCAATGCAAGTGACATGCACATCTATGTTTCTAAAAATTCAGACTCACATTTCTAAGCACATGTGGCACAGCTCAACACATCTCCAACTGAATTTATCACCTGAAGCCAGATTCCCTTTGCTCGAGCTCCAAATATGAGTCATCTTCAACTCTTCTCTCTTCCCTACCCTCTAATGTGTTCAGTGAGCACATTCTACTCATATTACCTCTTTCATATTTTTTATGTCTGCTTTTGCATCTCTATTCTACCAACTCTGCTCTTGTTATTCTCCTTACCAGCAACTATGAGTATTTTAATAGTCTCCTAATAGTTACTCTGTCTTTCACATTGACAACAGAACTATTTTACCAATTTTACCTGATCTTATTATTTTCCTGCTTAAAACCCTTTAATGGCCAGTTGTGAGACAGAGTGAAGTTTTTCACAGCTTTTTGTCATTTATTCCTACCGTACCTTATTACCCATACTCCTCTGTGAATGTCCACCTCTAGCTCTAATGCCCTAAGACATAGCCAGAAGAGAATGCTTACTATTTCTGAAATACCCCCACTCTCTTGCTTATAGTACTCTATATTCATTTAGTCAACCATCAATGACCTACCCATTTTTAAAGTTCAATTTATATAATACCTTCTCCCTGAAGCTTTTAAAGATCTCACAGATAGAATTATTCGGTCCCTTTATTATAGAACATTCTGCCTTGCGCTGACATTCTCTCTCCTAAGTTATTCCTCATTTGCATTACATAGTGTAGTCATCAAAAATATATGATCAATTGACTTGTTCTCTTGTAGGCATGTAGTCTAAGAAAGAAGAAAAACTTGAGTAAAAATTATCTGAGAAAACAAGCTGAATCCTGTATTTCTCATAATTCTTTCTCTCCTTAAGTTATTTCCATAACTCAGCCT
>NW_006436284.1:2484521-2511097 GCF_000325575.1 Pteropus alecto
TTACTCTTTATTATGATGTCCTCCTTTTTCTTTTCTTGTGAACCATGCTAAATTTTTCCTAAACTTTTAAGCCATATTTCCTTAGGATCTATTGATTTCTTCTCCCAAAACTTCACTGACTTCTTGCTTTCCTTTGGTTTCTAAGAAAACATTCGTTGAAGGAAAATACACATTTTTTTTTTTGAGGTATAAATTACATGTAACATTATGTTAGTTTCAAGGATGCAACATAATGAGTTGATAGTTGTACATATTGTGAAATGATCATCGCAATAAGTGTAGTTAACATCTGCCACCACAAATAATAGCAAAAAATATTTTTGTTGTGGTGAGAACTTTTTAAGGTCTGCTCTCTTAGCAACTGAGCAACTGTTTTTTGTTTTTGTTTTTTTAAGTTCGTAGGTATCATCTCCACAAAGACTTACTCTTTCTTGGATTCTACTCATAGGATAAGTCAAGATGCAGTGGAATATTCTGTAATAATTTGATAATAGGCGTCTGAAGCCAGCACTTCTGTTTTTAGGGACATTTGCTCCTGACCGATGTAAGATTAAAGCAGTTTAAAAATGTAATTCATTTGGATTTCTTTTTTCTTTCAGACACCTACCTATGCTGCTTCTTTTGCCTAGATGAAAAACATATGACTTGTTGCAGAAAAAAAATCACTTAGTTTTATGTCTGGCATAATTATTTTTTTAAGAGTTAGAATTTTTCCATGAAAAACTGTTTCCAGAAACTAAAACATAACAAACAACTCGATGGCAGAACCACAACACTTTGTTTTCCAGTCAATGAAACTTTATACTATCAAAAGCTTTGTCTACTACTATGCATCTTAGCTAAAAATTCCCACAGCATTTTACAGGACTTTATATCCTGTAAAATGAGAACAGGTAGAGAACAGGTTCAAATGGAATCACCACAGTGGCTATACATGAAGCCTGACTCAGCAGGACGAACTGGCCATGTAACTATTTGATTTCTAATTTTTCTTCTCTTACTTGGACCACTTTCCCAGGCTAGATAAACATTCTTTGAACTTCCCAACTATCTTTTCCCCAATGCTATTTTAAAAGCTTTGTCTTTCACATTATTAGAAATATTTTCTTCAAAGATTTATTTTATTTTAAAATATCATTGTTGCTTTTCTTCTGAATAAGATAATATAAAGTATATAGAAAACACCCTTAATTGCCTACAGACTACCTTCCACTCATTTCTTTCTAAAAGGAATTCTGATATTTTTCAAGTACTTACTCCTCCCCCAAAGCCATATGTCTCAGGGCAATGTGACTTCACACCCAGGCCAAGGCAGGTCTAATGGGTTTAGGATTATTCTACTCCACTAACACTGGCTGAGATGTGAGAAGTCGAGCACAGTTTGGTGAGAATGAGGGAGACTTTGTAGAGGAGCATGTGGGAAGTTTCCTCACTTTTTTTTTTTTCTTAAAAAAAAGAGCCACAAGGTGTCTTTCTTCTTTCTCAGGACACTTTCACGGTGAACGACATTCCAGTGTCATTGCTCTTGATTTCTTCTTCAACATAAAAACAAATCTGAAGATGGCAGAGAGCAGGGGTGAAAAGGACCTACTCTTGGGCGACAAACTTTAGCTGCTGACTCAACTACCAGCCCAATCTCTGGGTTTACTCTTCACATAAGAAAATACATTTTCTTGTTGTTCAAACTATTTTAGTCAGTGTATGCCTTGCAGTTGAAAATATCTTAACTGATGTAAAAATGTACAAAATTCCAGCCCTAAAGAAATATTTAAAGAGTCCATAGAAATCTCATTGATTTTTCTTATCTTCAGTGTCCATCTCAAATGCCCGACTTCTACTAAGAGAGAAAGATCTCTTGAAAACTTTAAGGCTTAAATGTCCCTTTTATAGTTTGTAAATCCACACTGTTACCCTTACCCCAAATGTTTGGTAAACTGGCACTATTAAGAGCTAACATTTTAACAAGCAAAGAAATAGAGAGCAAAGGCTTTGAACTCTGAGATATAAAAAAGCAGATGGGAGAGAAGGGCAGAATTACAAAACCAGCATTACCTGTTTCTGTTTTACCTGCAGGCAAACTTTAGAGCTACCATATGCTTACACTCTTCTTCATGTAAGACTATAAAATGAGCATTTTATATCCCAATGAACAGACAGTCTTTTTTCAAAATACACTTATCTGACAAATCTTTGCAGAGTGCACACGATATCATTATAGCCCTGATGGGAGAGAGATTTATCAAACATACTTCTGTAAACATGAAGTTTGTAGTGCAGGGGTGAAGAGAAGATAGGGCCCTGAAGTCAATATGGGAAGGATCATAGAGATGGTATAGATAAAAACGTCCCATCACCCTTTCTCCAGTATGGTACCAGGTTTGGGACAGGCACGCATCCCGTGCAATGGTGGTAACCAGAGGTCCTCCCAGGGCTCAAATGCTCTTCATTAGGTCCCTTCTGCTGCCGGCCCTCTGGATGCTACTGTATAAGCATCTCTCTACTTCATTGATTTCACCCCAATTTCAATGCTGTAGATTTGTGTCATGAAGTTGCTAATATCTGGAGAAACACTGCACTGTAGTCTCTTTCTAGAGGTGTTACTTCCCTGGCCTTCTCTGACATAGCACAGGCCTGTAACCCTCAGAAATGGCCAAAGGCCAGACTGGGTCCCTGATGCCTGTTGAAGTCTGAGCCTGTGCTAAGTAAAGAAGACCTTTAGTGCCTTCTGGAATTTGGCTCACAAGCCTGGGCTTATATACTGCTTCTGTACATTGAAAGCTTTTTTAAAAAGGCTATCCAAGAGTCACAGGCATGGATGAAAAAAGTGCTGATGGTCACAGCCATTCTTCTACACACTATGATGTTAATCATCATTATCATTATCACAAATGTTTATTGAGCATTTACTATTCTCAAGGCATTGAACTAATCTGTTACTATGTCATTTGACTTTCACAATTGTTCTCTGTAGTAGATAGCATTATTTTACTCATATTACAGATGACAAACTGAGGCACAATAAAACTAAATAATTTTTATATGTTCTTATAGCTTCCTTACTGATCCTATAGGAACATAAGGCAAAAAAAAATTGGTAGATAACCGATAACCTTCATTTCATACCATAGAGAGAGGTTTATTGCTGTGTAATTTCTCAGAGATAGGATTGACAGGAATGGGGAGGACAATGTGAGACTGGCAAATTAAAAAATCTGTATAACTTGTAGTCTAGCCCTTAGTGAATTCTCAGTGTAATCAGGGAGAGAGTATTTAAACAAGAAAGAGTTAATAACAATACCAAGTGATGTGTTAAACAGCTAAATGCAGTATCATACAAAGTGATTTACAGTAGGATGTCTATATGTGAAAGGTGCCCATACTTCATCTTTGAATGAATGGACCCTAGAGGAGGCATCTAGACACATTAACTAAAGTGACTCCTTTCTGCAATGTCAGAATAAGCAATGTCTAGGAAATTTGATAAATAATGTTTGAAATAGATTGGCACCAGAAGACCCTGGACATCTCAGGATTCATTTTCTAAGGATGCATTTCCCATATTTCTCAAAAGTGACAGAGATAAATGACAAAAGATAGTTGCATAGGATAGAAACACAAAATCAAATGCATGTCCTCTCTTCCATGGTCCCTGGCCTCTGC
Organism: Pteropus alecto; assembly: GCF_000325575.1. Taxonomy (NCBI): domain Eukaryota; kingdom Metazoa; phylum Chordata; class Mammalia; order Chiroptera; family Pteropodidae; genus Pteropus; species Pteropus alecto. Next base: position 2,488,182 of record NW_006436284.1, read on the forward strand.
TCCATTCTCCACAATGTTGGGATGCCCTCTCCCCTCAGCCCATCTGTTGAAATTCATCCCATCTACCTCAAGTAACAGATCTTCTAATAAGTCTATTCCAGTTCTCATTTTGACATGACCTCTTTCTCCTCTGGAGTTCCCTCATCCTTTGTGCTTCTCTAATGGCTCTTATCTTTTCTATTCTGTGTCATGGTTGTTTGCTCACCTCCCAATACTTAAGCTGGAAGTGTCAATCTTCGTTTCCTCAGCTTCTCTTGCAGCTAAGGCTCTGGCATGCAACATGGACCCAAACATTAAGATACCCTCATTCCAGATTTTCAATCAAGAATTAGTGACATGAAGAAGCAGGAAGAGTAGAAAATTCCCCCCCCCCCCACTGGAGGAGTGGTAGCAGTGGCAGCAGTCACATTCATTTCCAGCGGTAGAAGCATCCTCAAGGATGCTGATGAAAGTCTGGAGCCAGTGATGCTGGCATGGCACACTGCATGTTCTATGGCCAACAGCAGTGGCAATTGTGTCTTCGCGGTACCAGTTTTGTGGTGTGGTTTGGCTCTAGTACTAGCTGTCCCCAGTTTCCATGTCCCTTCCAACTTCCAGTTCTCCTGGTTTCCTGTTGATTGAAAACTTCCCAGAACCATTTCAAGGAATTTCTTAACTGCTTAAATCAGCCAGAGGTAGTTTCTGTTACATTCTACTGAGAACCTTGGCAGGTACATTCACTTAAGCCATTGTTTCTTTGTTCTGCTCTTAGTAAAGAAAAAAGTTGTTAAATATTATCTTATGTGTGATCACTTTCATAGCCACAAGGACTACTGCTATGCCATTTACATGTCATTAATGGAAAACTCCATGAGTTGTTTGAACAAGAAAGGTATATTCGTTGGAATCAATATACCTAGAAATTCACATAACAATAGTTTGTTTCACTTTCGTGATGTCTCTCTATCTAAAAAGTGGGGAAAATGCTCAACTGATTGCCAAGCTAGCTACTATCAGCACTTTCTGATTAGATGTTAGAAAAGAAAGTATGTCATCTTCCTTACTCAACCATTCAAAGTTTGATAATATGGGTATTTTTCATTTTTAGCAAGACCACTCTGAGTCTCTTGACACAACTGAGTTTGTGTAGTAAGGCAAGAGATTTAAAAGTAGTTTGTTAAAAGAACTAATGTCATACCTCAGTGTTTACACTGATAACTTCTTCATGTGCTACATTCACGATAGTATAGCCTCACATTTATATCACTATTTTTCCTTTTTTAAAGCATTTTTACCTAAATTATCTGACTTGATCCTTAAAATAAGCCTATGAAGTAGTGATTTGTAAGTCACAGGTCCAGAAGTTACTGCATTCTTGCTTTTTGAAAATGCATATTTCTAGATTTAGTGGATTAGCTCGATGTCACCCAAACTAGTTAGTAAAAAAACAGAATTAGACTGTGTGGTCTTTCGACCCTGAGAAAGTTGTTCTATCAGACCTAAAGGATTGAAATGAGCTCATCAGTTAATCAGTGTGTCAGCCAAGTATTTTTTCAAGCCTCTGCAGGGTCCTTAACATTGTCCTAATCTCTGCTACTTGAGATATAGAAAAAACACTTAACATGGTCACTGCCTCCAAATACCTTACCCTTCAAATTATGCCTTACGTAAAGAGCCCTAGCAGGACATAAAGTGTTCTGGGGAGAGGCGAGAGAAGAGGCAGAGCAAAGAGAGGGCAAGGTATCTCATTTCTGCAGAAAAAGTAAGGCTAGAGATGACTATCAGGAGGTCCTTTTCACATCCTCAGGTCTGCAATACATAAAGTCTTGACTGTGGTGGTAGAAGAAGCAAAGAGTAAGCAAAATTATAAATCTATTTCCACCACCCTTTTTAAAAAATGATTGTCTTCTTCTTTGGTAATCTCTTTGGCCTCCTCTTCCTTCATCTCCATGCTTCATACTCCCTTAGATTTCCCATTCCGTCAGATCTTGGGAAACTATTCTCTAAGCTTATTTACAGTAAGTTGTTAATGATTGATAATGGTGTAATATGCTACCTGTCCCAGCAGAGCCTTCAAAGCCTTAATGAAGAAGATAAATTACATGGGACCATGAGACATCTTGTTAGCTAATGAAGGGAATAAGTCAGGGACAGAGGATCTTTCATCAGCTTTTAAATTAATACCATTATACTTAGAGTCAACTTTTTTTAGTATATATTTTTTTCACTCATATGGAAAGATCTATTATGTTGCAGATATATTTTGGTTACTTCTTAGAAAAATATGATAGATTACCTAGTGGATTAAATGAAGATAATGTTGAAATAACACTAATGGTGGTAGCAAAACCTAGGGAACAGTATAATGTGATGGAAAAATATACCTGAAGTGTGTAGTGAGTGAAATGGTGTCCTTTTTCCCAAAAGATATGTCCATGTTCTAACCCCTGGAGCCTGGGAATGTTACCTTATTTAGTAAAAAGGTTTTTTCAGATATAATCAAGTCTATATGGCTTAGATGGTCCTTAAATCTAATGACTAGTGTCCTCATAAGAGACATCAGAGGAGAGACACCAACAAAGAGGAGATGGCCATGAGAAACAGAGGCAGAGACTGTAGCCACATAGCCACAAGCCAACAGATTCCTGAAACCAGCACAAGCTGGACGAGGCAAGGAGCAGAATCTCCCCTAGGTCCCTCAGAGGGAGCATAGCTCTGTTGACATCTGTATTATGGACTTTTGGCCTTCAGAGATCAGCAAGAATAAAATTCTGTTGTTTTTAAGCCACAAAGTCTATGTTAATTGATTATGGCAGCCTAGGAAATGAATACAGAGTAGAAGTCTGTATTCTATTGGTCTATTACTACTTTCATCATGGTCCTGTAGCCTTGGCTTCTTCTCATACTTCTCTCAGCCTCAGATTTCTTAACTGCTCAGTCACAGTCTTGGTCTTTCTCATATATGAAGTTTCTTCTAGCCATAACAATTCTAATATTCTTCTTATGTATGTTTTCTATTTTAATTGTTTTTTTTTTCACAACTGCCCTGTGAGGAATTCAAGGCAGATGCTTTAGAGATAAGGGCATCAGGGCACAGAGAAGCTCATTGTCACATTGAATTATTCATCCAAAAACTATCTTAGCACTGCTTCCATGTCCAGGTACTTTCCTTGTTTGTGAGGGATATGGAGATATAGTTACTTGACCAAAGTTAGGTGGCATAGTAAAGACTGTTGATACTTTCCAGAAATATCTGTTCTCTTACTTTCTGGAAGGCACATGGCAGTAGAGATTAAAAATTACATTTCCTGGCTCCTGAGGCAGCTACATATGGCCACCTGACCAAGTTGTAGGCAATGGGTTGTAAGAAGAGGTGAATGTCTCTTTAAAAAAAAGGGGGTCTTTCTTCAGCCTTTTTCTAAATTCATAGAGTTTTTCCTTATCAAGAACAATGCCATCTGCAGAAACTATGCCTAAACTCAGCCTACAAATTACTATCCTTTGGTGATAATCACTCTTTTCTCTAAAATACGAAGCATATTATTTTAAGATTGGCATGTCTGTTGACCGTATATATAATAAAGATCCACAAAAATAGCCAATATGCCTTTTTCTTCTGGCATATCAATTTTGTTTCCTCAGCCACTCATGAAATATAGGATATTGGTGATATTAGTATATTTCTTATGTATTTCAGTGATCTCAGAGGGAAAAGTCTCAGTTGGCTAATCAAAAGCCCTTTATTTATCAATGTATAATAGATACCTCCTCACCTCTGGTCTTGGACATATCTCCAGGTTTCTCTTCAGTCTACTCCTGTTTTCTACTCCTTTACTGTACTTTAGTATTTTGGTCTATTATACTCATTGATGTACTTTTAACTACTTCAATAAGACCCATTCAAAATGCTTTTAATTAGACTTTAATATTAGCAGTCCTAAATTTTCTTCATCCTTCTTCTTCAATCTTTAACAAACAGATTTTTATTTACATTTCAAGTTTCATTGTGCTTATCCTTGCACTTGTAAATTCTAATCAATTACCTCAAGTACATACTACTTAAAGATATTGTGCTAAGGACAGAAAGGAATGCAATGATAAATCAGGAACAGATTTTGTCTTTAAGAGCTTATGATCTGGTAGCCTTCATTAAGAATAATTATTTGAGAAAAATCATCCATGCATAACTCTAAAACAAGTCAGAGAGTTACAAGTACTGTAATTCTTTCCAAATCAATTACTGGAAGGGTTGGACAACCACAGGGAGCTCCCAGGCAGCAATCCCCTTTCAATGGAGAGAAATTGTGGGATCACAGAGGTACCTATGTAATAGATATCATATATTGATATAGATATAATGAGGTCGTCTGACAGAGGAAACTTCCCATATCTAGCTGCTTCTTACTGCTCATTTTCTTCTTGAACAGTGATGCTTGCCTCTAACTGCTTTGTTTTATCATTCTTCAACTGGTTGATAGATACCCTGAATTAGCCCACACCATTTCTTGATATACTAGACTCCCACTTTCTCCTACCTTCATCTACTTCATAATCTTCCTGCCTCAAATTCTGTACTGTCAGCAGCAACTCTCTCTTTCTTCACTCCCAAGGGTGAGGCAGCCCTCTTCCCAAGTAGGTATCATTCACTTAAAGATGAAAATGACTTGATATGCAGAACATTATCTAAATAGAGCAGGTCTCATTATCCCCACTTAATAGCAAAGATACTGGAGATCCAGAGTATGTCACTTCCTTTAGATGATACAGTTGTTTAGTGAAACAACTGAGACTTATTCTACTATTAAATGTATATTTTTGCCTTTACACTATGCATTGAGATTTAAATGTTTTGCTATGGAGAGGTAGTAGAAAAATTAGAGTCTTGGAGATGTATAGGGATAGAGAGAGGAAGAATACTATTTCCTAAGAGTCTATTTTATATCAAGTGTATTTCAGATACAGAGAGAGAGAGAGAGAGAAAGAGAGAGAGAGATCATTTAATTTTCACAGCAACCATGTAAGGGATTGCTGTCTCAGTTTTCACAGATAAGGAAAATAAGACTTAGATAATTTGTTTATAACTAGCATTTTTAAAGCAAGCAATATTATAGTAAATATTGTTATCTACATTATTGCATTTAAAACTCAATGGTAAAACTATATGGAAAGTATTATTAGTTCCATTTTATGAAGAAAGAAACTAAGATTCAGAGAGATTAAATAATTTGCCTGGACCAAACTCTTTTACTATTATTTTTATAATTTTTGTTCTTTCATTTTCTTTATTTTTTCTAAAATTCAAGTTAGCTTAATACTTTATTTTATGCATTGATTCAACTTGTCTGTTATATTTTCTCTCATTTTCTTACCTATTTAGCTCTAAGTTCTGGTAAATTTCTTCAACTTTATCTTTCGAATTCCTTATTAAAGTTTTTATATTGTCATTCATGTTTTTATTTCCCAAGATCTTATATTGTTTCTGATTAGTTTTTTGTTAATAACATTATCTTCTTGTTTTAATGGTTATAATATATTCTCTAATCTCTCTGTGAATATTACTTAGAGTTTTAAAATATATTTCCTGAATTATCTGCTACCTTTAGTTGCCCTCTTTATTCATTTTGGACTTCCTTTTTCATGATGCTGATTTCCTCAAATTTTGTTCATCTTAGTTTTCATTTTTGTTATGGATTTTTGTCCAGTGACTATTGGTTCCCTGCCATATATAGAATGAAGACAGACTAATTAATAAAGGTAACTGGTGTGAGTTCCTTTTTCAATTATATAGATAGCTCTATGATCCCATAAGTCCTCCTACTGAAGGTTATGATTATCTGGGAGTTCTGTGTATGTGGACATACAATGCCACTTAGTAAACTTATCTTTAGGGAGAGCTGATATGGAGAAAACCCTTTTAATGCTAGAATGAGGAAGTTCCAACACCCTCACCAGAAGTCACAGATTTTCTCAGCCAGATGGTTTAATTTCTTTAAAAAACACTTTTCCAGTTCCTGCCTAGGAGTAAACACAGGACAGCTAGTTAGTTTGGGTAAAAGAAGGTGAGACAAAGATTAGGGAGCAGACTAGAACAGCTGCTCTGGAAATAGTCCTTCAATGAATCGCTCTGCTCTCTGCCCCACTTCCCATTCTTGATCTCCGTATTTATTGAGGAAAGATGTGGATCCTTTTGGAAAGATGAGTTTCTACATATTCAAGACTTTTTGCATATTCTGGACTTCAGATCTGTCCAATTTGTTTTATTAGGTAAGTCTCTCATTCATTTGATTCTAACTAGATTTATGTGTGTGTGTGTGTGTGTATATATATACACACACACACACACATAAATCTCATATATATATATATGACACAAATGTTTATTCCTCTGAATCTCACCACTTTGCAAATATTTTTGCTAATTCCATGGTATGGTTTAAAAAACTAAATAAAAGGCAAGAGGCTCATTAGCATATTTAGGAATCCTACCTGAGGCAAATCTATCAAAAGGTGGGCCAAATAGAAACCAAAGTTATTTACCATTTTCCTGCCTGTCTATGATTTAAACTACACAGTCATTCCAATTTTTTTAATTGTAGAAATAAAACAATTGATGAAATTTTTGATATATCTTTATATTTTAACAATTATAAGGACTCTATAGTGTGTAATAAGATTTAAAATGATAGTTTTAAAATGAGAAAAAGATTTAAAATGATAATTCTTTTATTCAGGAAGTCTTTTAATGTTTATTTTTTGTATATTTTATTAATACTATTTTAGGTAATTTTTTTCTACATGAGGTCAGCAAGTCGATATTCATCAATCAGACATTCTTGAAATCTTTAAGGTCAGAAAGATGCCTTAAGCAGGTAGACTTTGGCAGTTGACCTGGGCATTCAGGGTCATGCAGTTCACCAATGAAGATGAGTCAGAATACTTTCCTTTTCATATTACATGAGACACATGTTGACAGTAAGCACACAAAAAATTAGTAAATGAGTAAATCAATAAATTAATGACTTATTTGTGGAGAAGGACCTATGCTGTCATTAGAAATGACTGGATGGTTCTCCAAATAATCATCTCTTTGTAATGTTTCCTGGGTATTAAAAACAGGAAAATAATCACTAGCTTCTTTGGCATTTAGTTCTCAATCAAATATCACCTTATGATAGTAATATTTCAATTTAATTACCTCATGAGATTAGAAATTATTCACCTAAAAGAGCTCACAAAATATTGATTTTGCAATTTGATTTATCATCTTCTTTCCCAAATGTGTTTTATCTCTTATAGTCTCTCAGTTGGAGGCATCACTGTTCACACAGAAGCCTTTCACATTAGAATCCTAGAAATCATCCGACTCACATCCACATCACATAACCTCTCACATGATTCATTCATTAGACCCACAAATATTTATTGAGTGCTGCTTGTGCCAGGCACTGTTCCAGGTGATGCATTTGGAGCAGTGATCAAAATAGACAATGTCTCAATTCTCACAGAGCATGCCAAATGTTCAGTAGAGAGAGGTGCTATGAAGAAAAATAAACAAGAAAAGGAATAGAAAGGTAGAGAACTTCATCTCATCCACTTTCCCCCTTGGTTCAGATCTACCATCGCTCAGAGCAGTGTGACAACAGTCTTCCATCATATCTGCCCTCATTGATGTTTAAATAATCTATCGAAAACAATAGTCAGACCTCTTCAGTTTCCTCCTTAAATTCTTCAAAGTTTCTCATCACCATTAAGAAAAAGCCTTAGTTCCCTCTCACACTATACTGGCCCTCCATGATCTTATCTCGGCCTCTATCTCTAGCCTCATAGTTTCATCTCCCACCTCTCTAACTCTAGTATAACTTTCTAGCAATTATTTGCAGCTCTTACAATAGACGGTCAAAGATATTTTGTTTCCATGTTTTTTCTTTTGCTGCATTAATAACAGTAGCTAATATGTTCTAGAATTTATCACTTACTGCTATGCCCACTGCATAAGAGGTTGCCCCTATTCCTTCACCTGCCTGATATCTCTTCACTCTGTAGTACTTTTATCCAGGAAGGCTTCTGTGATCTCTCTATTTCCCCTGCCCTATTAAATGCATGTCGATTTTATAATCTCCTGTAATGCCCAGTGCTGATCTCGGCTACTCTATTTGCATACGATGTTGTAATAATCTGTGTGTGTGTGTGTGTGTGTGTGTGTGTGTGTGTGTGTGTGTGTGTGTATCTTTTATACCTATTGGGAATTGTTTGAGAGCAAGGGCCATGCTTCATTTATTCTGTCTGCTCAGTGTCTAGCATAGTGCTTGGTCCATATTAGGTATCCAAAGAATATTTGTTAAATGAATGAGTAAATAAATGAATCAGTCAGTGACACTCTTAAGATCTACAATCTGGGCATCAAAGAAGTTCTAAAATAGAGAGTTATTGAGCAGGGAGCAGGCAAAGGAGAAGGAAAATATTTAGGAACATTTAGAATCCAGAAATAATAATACCCACTAAAGCCGCACAGTGAATACAAGAAAAATAAAAGCTGTGGTGTCAAGTCATCAGTAGCTCTCATTTACTGATGATTAAAAACATACACAAGGAAAGCACTTTACGAATAAGGTAATATATATCAAAATGATTCCTCAAAAGGTAGAAACATTTAGAAGATAGAATTATATGTAAGGCAACACCTAGGACAAGACGCAAATGTATTTGGGTGGGAGGGAAATCTAGACCAGCTTCAGAATGGAAGATGGGGACTGAACCCCATTCAGTGATGGCCTGACCACAGAGACTGAGATTGAAGGGTTGTTCAGGAAAGAGGGACAACACTCACAAGGGCTTGAAAGAAGGAGCAAGCAGGAGGGGAAGATTAAAATCCAAACCAAAACTTTAATAAAAACTGGCTGCAAATAAACATTTTCATTGGATTACAGCACAGAGGGAACGACAGGATTTCTCAAGGACATCCGGATGGCACGCAAACAGGAGAGAAAGTCTGGTACATGTGACTGTGCTGGAGATATTAGTTTTGACTCTTTTTGAAAGAATACCTTTATTATAAGAATATCAATGCTTCAGTTTGTATTGCAAATCTATTAGGCTTTGTCAGAAGTGGGTTTGGCTAAGGTAATGCAGATAAAAAATTATGTTCAAATATCTAATGCTGGAGTGGTGTAACTTCATATTCAAATGGTTATTTAAAATAATCTTTGGGTCCTAATTAGGCTCTGGGAATATACTAGTATAATTAACATGTGTAGAAAAAAAACTGGAAATAACTTCAGGTCTGCCAAGAGTAGAATGGGTAAATAACTCGTGGTGGTTTGAGAAGCAGAAATGCTAGAGAGAGCAATGGAAATGAGCTACGACTACTGTAATAAACTGGATGAATCCCCCAAACACTTAACTGAGTGAAAGTGAAAAATGATTAGAGAGTAAACTCGGCATCATTTCAATTATTTAATCAACCCGAACAAGAACACTGAGTCAATGCTACTTACAGACAAATACATGAAGAGAAGTATGAAAATTATTATTATTTTTTTAATTAGGCTTTTGGTTACCTGTTGGAGAAAGGAGAGAGATTCAATAATGGAGAGGTTTCTAGGGAACTTAAAGGTTCTGGTTACATTCTACCTTTAATTGTGGTGGTGGATAAATGACATTTATTTTATCTTCCTTTATACATTATACATACATATTGCATATAATGTATACATAATTATAGTGTATCTAACCATATACATTATATCTATATCTTCATATATATGTGATAAAGTTCATGATTTTTTAATAATACATTTTTAATCTAAGCAACAATTCTGTGTTATTTGGTATGTATGTGAATCAGAAGTTTCAAAATGCACGTTAAAGACTCTAAGTCTCAGCCTGTACCTGATGGGCTAAGTGAACTGTCACAAAGCTAACAGCGTTATTTCAGTCAGCCTGGCAATTGATACCAATCATCACAGCTGACTTTTCCACCTAGCAATCTGTGCCAATTGTTAACTTGGGTGAAGTGAGCCAATTGCTTGAGACCAGGTTTTATTAATTTATATTAAAATTTCCCTTAAACAGACAGATTGGGGAATTAGAAAATAAAAAGGACAAACCAAAATGCCAAAAGAAATTTAGAATATTTTGAAGGCAGTGCTTTCATCTTAAAACATAAACCTTTATTCAGAGTGATTGGAAATCAAAAGCCTATTTGAGTGCACATTATTTCTGGCAATTGTATAATTCATAAATAGACAAATGGCTTATGAAACATGGTGAAAAAAATGTACTCACAAGGAGGTATCATCCATGCCAAGTTTACTGCTGAGATCATAAACCGGTGACAATAGGGGTTAATAATAGAAATGTTGGTAGTTCTCTACTTATAATAGAATGAACAGCGCTGCTATAATTGCAATTTTCTCTTTTTTTCCTGTTATATAGAAATGAATCAATATCCAAGTAGAGAGAGGATAAAAAATGTCTTCAATAATTTGCACTACTCTTCAAAAGAATTGGCTTCTTAGGTCTGCAAGTCAATTCTATCATTCAAAAGCATTATGGGCTATTTATCAAATTGTGCAAATTAAAATTTGTTTTGACCTATCGAAGGCTATTTTATGTGATTTTTACTAGAGACTGAATAATCATGTACAATTTCCTCTTCTTTACCAAGTTACTTTAAAAAAGAATCAATATGTTATTTCAGTGGATATTTAGAAGAATCAACTCTTCATGTGATCTTTGCTAAGTTATGCTGACACCAAGATGATTATACACAGATCTTTGCCTGGCATGTTATTAATTAAGGTCCAGGAAAACATTTGATTAGTGATCATAGCAGTAAGTCATATGTCTTGCATGGGCTATTATTATTCCCCAGAAAAATAGTAGCCAATTTGATTGGACTTCAATAGAACTGTGTTATAGTATGAGTAAATTAGTAAAACTGGGAATGTATGCAATGAAAGATGTATATATTCCACATACTCAGGGGTTAAACTAATTTGTAAAAACTTGAAATGTGGTCTAAGTTAAAACAATAGCAGGTCTAAATTCTGTGTGATGTTTTCTTTCTTTCTTTCTTTTTTTAATTATTATCCTGCTTAACTGTGTTTGCAGGAGGAATCTGGCATGTAAGATTCCTGAAATTTTGCACTAAATGAATCTTTTGAAAGACAAATTATATTTTAAAACCAACATACACACCTACATAACAAATTTGATTAGATAAAATTTGAAGATAAAAATAAACATTGAAGAGAAGCAAATCCTGGCATTTTGCATACTTTGATTTTCCTTTCAATGTGTATTTCATTACCATTTTCAGATGTAGCAACACCTTTTTGTGGAATAATGCTGATTGTCATTCAGTTCTTTCTGAGTTGTCCTTGATTTAATTAGCTAGTTTTCTCTTTCACATGTTAATCTATTAGATTTCTGCCCCACAATCCCCTGATCATCTTCTTGCTCTTTCTCTAGTTCTGATCACTATTGGCCGCCAATTGTATTCTCAGGAACCCTGGTTCTTCACTGAACAGCTCTGTGATGGTAGGTGTGGAACTCAGTTTCTTTTTTTTAAATTAAATTTATCGGGGTGACATATGAGTGAAATCGTATGGTTCTCAACTTTTTCTATTTGTCTTATTTTGCTTAGCATGATAATCTTAAAATCCTTCCATGTTGTCGCAAATGTTCAGTTTCTCTGGGACTCATTTCACTCATTCCTAAAAGCCCCAGGTAAAGGAGTGTTTGGGAAGTAAATGTGAAAACTCAAAAGGCCCCTAAAATGACATTCTACTTCCAAACAATGTCATGGCTACATGGCTAATAATACAAAGAAAAAGACAGACAATGCTCTTGGGCACCAAGTGTTCTTCTAAGTATTTTCTGTATTTCAACTCCTATAATCTTTTCACAACCCTATGAAATACATACTATTTCTATAATTCTTTTACAGATATGGAAACTGAGGCCCTTTTAGCATTTTATCCAAGGGCTTATAGTCTCCAGAGTCTACTTATTTAGCCACAGAAACATGTTTATTAATTTACTAAAACATTCACTTAAATGAATGAAAAAAACCAATACACTTTTCAAATGTCAATACAACTGGCATTTTTTCATCCTGAACTGCTTGTTCATATTAAGTAATGAATAATCATAGCTCCCATCTCTTTGCGATCTAAATCATTTTTCAGTTTAGGTTCCATTTCCCTGCAGATGGCACCCAATTTGACCAAGTCGATCTTGGTATTTAAGTGATGTGTACTATTTATAGTCTAACACAAATTTACTATCTTCAGATTCTCAAGTTTGACTCTGGAAAATATCGACTTCCTGACATTCTCTTCCAACTGCACTTTAAAAAAATTTCCTTATAAATTCAAAACAAGGAAAGATGCCACCATCTTTTATGTGCACTTGTCTCACTCCTACTACCAAGTGAAGGTAGAGGTTTCTTTTGCTCGTTGTTTTCTACACCAAAATGTTGTTTAATTCTCCTTGAAATTGTTAATATTTTTTTCTTTATTCCTGCTTCCAGAAATCAATGCATTTGTTGGCTTCTTTACAAACTCTAACTTTTTGCATATGTTTATATAGAACTTTAGACTACTTTGTTCTTGCATTTATGTGGTTAAACTAAGATTCTTACACTATTAATAATATTCTATTAATACTATGCACATTCTGTCATGCATAATATCTTGTAATTAATTTTTATGAAATTGAGCCTTATCATACGCTTTACATTTTAGAGTTCTATAAGCAAGCATCATATCTTATAAGTTTTATGTATTCTATAGTGACTATTACAGTGCTAAATGCTATAAAATTTGGATAATAAAGATTAAAGAAGCATTAATAAGAGATAAAACCAATCTCTTCATTTTACACAAACAGAAGCTAAGGGATTAGTTATGAATTGGAAATCTAGATCAATAGCATAATTTTCCATTCACATATTAATTAAATATTTATATTATTGAGGATCTATAATGTCCTATAATGTCCTAGACACTTTGAAGACATCTTAAATTCCACAGCCATCAGTAGCGTGGTTATTTACCAGTATTTGCAGATGAGGATACTGAAGCAAAGTTTCATGGTTTGCACATGATCACACAGTTATTGGCAAAGCTAGAATTCAAAATCATTTTATCTGGCTCCATAACCTGGAGTAACCACTTTATTTCATCATGCTTTCTCTCTAATATACTAGAATATTCATTTCATTAGCAAGCTCCATGGTGGAAGTACCAACTCATATAAGACCATAGCATTAAAAGCAATCAGCTCTTTCAAGCCATTCCATGAAGCCCAACCAAAATTTAGTCATTTAATTAAACACACACACACACACACACACACACACACACACACACACACGTCTTTTCGAATATATGTACATGTCTGAACAAAAATTACTAAGAATTTGATCCTAAGAAATTCAAATGTGCCTTTAAAATTTGTTCTTTTGCTAACTGGCTTGAGAACATGGCATATTTAGGAAAATGAAGGTATTCTGGAATAGGTGCTGTTTATGATCAATAAGAGAGAAATTTGAGAGATGAGGATGAACAGATATCAGTCATCAAAGGCCTCGTGTTTCATGTTAAAGGATTCATGTTGTCCTGTGGAAAATGAGAAGCCTTCAGGGACCAGATTTACCATCATTTCGATTCCAATGTCATACTTCACATTACTCTTTCTTGCTGCTTACCAAGAATTCTAAGATGGTCCCCAAGATTTCCAGCCTTATTCTTTAGCATGTGAATATGATGAATTGTTTCTCCCATGATTAGGTTATGTTGTATAGCTCAATTAACATTAAGCAAGAGAGATTATTCAGATGGACCTAACTTAATTACACAACCCCTTTAATAGTAGACTTTTCTAGAGTTGGGAACAGAAAGGCAGTTAGAGACAAATTTGAGACTCTATTTCTGGCTTAAAAATGGATGGGCCTGTTGTCCAAGGAATGCAGTTAGCTTCTAGGATTTAAAATCAACATCCAGCAAAGAAACAGAGACCTCAGTCCTACAATAACAAAGAACTGAATTTGGCCACCAACCAGAATTAGCTTGTAAGCAGGTTCTTTACCAGACTCTCTAGATGAGAACTCAACCCTGTGGAAAACCCAGTGATCCTGTGCCAGACTCTGACCTATAGAACTGTGAGCCAATACATGGATGTTGTCTTAAGCTATTAAATTTGTGGTAATTTGTTATTCAGCAGTAGAATACTAATACATCAATACTAATACATCAATCTTCTTCAACTCATTGGCTACTTCCATTACATCTGTAATAAGAGCAGGCTACAAATATACATCTTCAAAGGATTACATTATAATTACATTATGAGTCATACTTTTTTTTTTTTTTTTGCTCATTTTAGGAAGAAAAACAATCTAAATGTTGGGAAACATTCCTAGCTTCACTAAAATTTGGCTTTCCCAAGAAGGCAGGACTTTCTCTGTTCTCTAAAGTGAGGACTGTTTTTTTCTCTCATTCCACATGTTGATCAGGGCCAAGAAATTAGAGTCAAGTTTCTCTTTACTTTTCATATGACTTCCAGATCATTACTACAATTACTATTTCTGCATTGGTACTTGAGACATCTATACCACCTTCTTACCTACTATAATCTTGGGCACAGCTCATTTATCCACCAAATATTTTATTTCTCACCTCACTATTTTGACTATTTCAGAAACCCTGCCATCATTCTTAGTGACTTGAAAATCCATAGAGATGAATACACCAACACTTTAGAGTGCTAGTTCTTCAGCCTCATTTCTAGACTTATGCTTCATTCTGCCTAAGCAATTGATTCCCATATTCATATCCTGTACTTTTTCATAAATAGACACTTTATTCCTGAAATCCATACATTCAATTCTTAGGCCATTTGCTCAAGCACCCTCACTACTATAATTCCTCTTGCCTCATCAGTTTTTTAATGCTTTCTCATCATTTTCTCATTTTTCTCTGCTCTTTCTGGCTTCGTGTTCACCCTTATTTAGCCTAAAGACTAACATCTATCGTTCTAACACAACCTTGCAAGTACCCTCTACTTCTTTGATTTCTCTTTCATGATTGTGCTTGTCTTGTAAAACCTCAACTATAAAGAATACCTTCTACTAGCCTTCACTGTGCTTTCATGGGAGTAGCTAGATATTCCTGGAGAAAATTGACCTGTCGAAGCTGGCTTGTTTCATTCTAAAACTCAGAGATCAAATTGACACTCAAAAATGCCCAATCTCCCTATTTTGTTTCTAGTAGGGTTACTTTTTCTAACCCCTAAAATAATACTTTATATACTGTCCCCTCTTCTCAAACATTCCCCATCCCTATTCTACTCTTATTTTCAGGTGATGGCTTTATTTCATATTTTATTGAGGAACTAGAAAACATTTCATTGGAAATGCCTCATGTTTTCTCTGCCAAATCTAAAATCCCATCTATACTGAAGGCTACCTTATTGTTTTCCTTCTTATTTCATTAAGGAAGATGTCTTTCCCCTGGCATCAAATGCAAACTCCTATAGTCCTCCTCCCGACCTCATCCACTCTTGTCACAGCTCTATGGCTCTTACTCCTATACTTATCCCATCTCTTCCTTTCTACACAGTCATTCCCATCAGCATATGAACATAGCCTAGAATCTCCCATCATAAATAAAAATGCAGTCCTCTTCCTCACCTAACAATCCTATTTCTCTGTACCTTTTCAAAGTTAAACTTAAAAAAAAATTGTATACATTAGCTGTTTATATCCTTCCCCTCCCATACATACCTCAGTTCATTACAGAATGATTTTCACCCCATAATTTCACTGAAACTGCCCTTATCAAGACCACAATGACATCCAAGGACCTATTTCAATAGCCCGCTTTCTGATTTATATTAATTGAACTTTCAGCAATCTTTGCCAGAGACAACCACTCCCGCCTTGAAATATTGCTGTCATAACTTTCACAGTGCTTTCCTGGTTTTCTTCAACTCAATGGCTGCTCATTTCTTTCACTTTCTTTCTCTTCTACTTTTTCTTTTTGTCTCTAAATATTTGTATTCCCTTTGTGCTCATTATTGAGTCTTCTTATATTTTCTACACCTTTTTTTTTTCTTGGAGATTTAACCCATTTTCACGAATTGGAGATTTAACCCATTTTCATGAATTTAAGTGCATCTTCACACTAATGACTCCAATAACTTATCCTAAGTGCAGATTTCTCCTTTAAGGAAGACTCTAATAAAAGAAAGACATTAAATTTTAGTGCTTGGTAGATTGTTTGAGAAGAAATGTGAGAGAACATGAACATTTTCAGTGTATCAATAGGTCCCTTTGTGGTGAAAATAAGACCAGCTCTGTTCTACAGAACTGTCCTGGTGGACTAGATTCTAAGCTTACTCTACCACCTGCTAGAACCATGACCTTAGACAGATAAGTTATTTAATTTCAACAAATTTTAATATGTGCATTTAAAAATAAATTATTATCGAATTATTATGTACAATGGTATAATTAAATAAAATATAAATTTATGTATGCAATGACATATATTCTGGGTTTTCTGCAAACACTAAAATTTCTTTGACCTTAGGATGTACTTTCTCACATTTTTTTTCTGAATTAGGGATGTTTCTCACATCTCCTAGCATCTTACAATACCTATGAACCAACCGAAGATCATAATGATGTTGTGTGACAATCTTCTGTTGACATCTTATGGTAAGATCAGGTATCAAAGGGTCTTAGATTTGATGACCCAATAATATTATTAGACTATGTTTCATAGTACTAATTATTTAAAACATCAAGCACTTAAACCTGCTCTGACTAGAACTATGCCTTGTAGATCAAGGAAACAGAGAAACTGAAAATATGTTACAACCTTTAGGAAACATAAAAGGTAATTGGTGAAAAACAAGTTATAGTTGGAAAAACAGATGGAGTATTTTTTAATGGGAAGCAAGTACATAATGGTATAACCCAAATTCTATAGAATAATGAAATTTAAGCTAAACCAAAGCCATCATATCATAATACTTAGGAGAGCATGAGTTGAGATTGGGATCGAAATTTATAAATAATAGGGCATAGAAGAAAGACAATAGAGACCATGGAAGAAATACATGACTAATTTAGAGCGATGAGAATGAGCATGTTGTGTTGGGAAATGTAAGAAACTGGCTGAACCAACTTTTGTAGAATTTCATTTAGAGAAGATTGCATAGCTAGTATTGAGATTGATGAACAAAGTCAGTATGTATATACCAAGTTGAGTTTACAATTGAGGCAAAAGACAGGGAACAAGAGTGGCTCAGGGGCTGTTGTTGCTGTTCAGATGCATAAGAATACATTATTGGATTAGAGTGGTGGCTGAGAAAATGATGAGTGAGCTGAATCTCAGAGAACTGTGGACTCAGTCGTAAGATTTAGAAAGATCTGATGACTCTGAGGGCAAAGAAAGGCTACAATCAAACCTGGTTCTACCTGGTAAGACTGGAAGACTAGAGTTTGGAGGCTATTGTGATAAGAATTCCAAAATGAGAAGAAATGACTTGTGGGTTTAGATGGCTGAAGTGTTTAATCAAACGGAATAAGCACACTAATCATGAAGATATGCATGAGGGAAGGAAATTTCTCACACAACTGCAGAGAGAAAACTGGAGCAAGATTAAGAAGTCAGGACTTGCTATGTTTGTTATACTTTTTTTACTTTCAATGTATCATTCCTATTTCAGTATAATATGTATCAGGACACTAAACTGATGTAATTAGATGGTAAAAGTTCCTTGGGAAACAAAGGAAAGAAAGAAGATACCCTGAATACTCTGATTTTCAAGTGTAAGCTACCATAAATCTAAAATAAACTGACATTTAGATATATATATATTTTGAATTATAGGATTCTGGGTAATAGATAAGAAGTTCAGGGAATATGAATGATTTTGCATTTTCTGGTTATTGCCCTTCATTTGAAATATGAATCAATCATTGTTCCCAGTCTCTATTGTAATACTTTTCTTCAATGATAATCTTGTGCCCGCCTGGACAAATTTAATACCTTAGACCTAAAGAATTAAAACTGACAATAATGAAAGAATAAATTAACTCATAAAAACATCATATTTATAATTGCCAGATATAAGAATCCCCTATACATAAACTTTCTTTCAAGATACAGCAGTAGCGGATTTCTTCACATTGTCTATGCAATGTTCTTCAGTTCAATATAGTGTCCTTAAAAAGCATGTTATTCTCTGATTGCAAATAAGGGTAGAGCATAAAATAGAAACAGTCTTAAACAAAATACAGAAGTGTATTATGGAACTTGAGCACTGATTTTATTTGCAAATACACTATTGTTTTTCTTAAAGAATTTCCATAAAAGGTTTCTTTAAAGGGTTCCATGAAGGAAAATTAAAACTAGGCTTCTAACATATTACTGGCCCCCAACAGCAAAAGAATTTGAGACTCTGTAGTAAAAGGTCATTAACTGTCACTAACTATTGGATGCCTCAGCCTTCTCCCTTCAGGAACATGGTCCCCTTCCCGCCCTTTTTTGGCGTGTGTGTGGGTGGGGGGAGGAGGGAGCATCTGGAAATAAACTGAAAGTAAGGTACTACTTTCAGTTCAGAGGAATTGTGTTTTGTTGTTAATTTAGAAGATGATCTTAAACATAATCTTTTTGTTCTGAACATTCATACTATGATATAAATATCATTTTGTTAGTCAAAACGAGTTTACTTTTTGATATTATTATGCTTTCATTATCAGGGATATGCAAATCAAATGATAATTATGGCATAATAAACTATTAACTTGAAAAACAGTTCAGTCATTTGTTGTTTTCTGTTTTTGTTTTTGTTTATTTATGTTGATATAGGTTGTGTGGATTTGGTGCCTTCTTTCAAAACTAATAAACTATTCTTTGGAATTAATCCACAAAATAGCACAAATAGTTGAGATGCATGAGAAGAAATGACAATTCATAGATTCAAGAAATTTGTATGGTAAAATGTCCAAATATTGAGGTGAATGAGGCAGGCTGTAGTAACGTTTCCTAAACGTACTATCGGTATTAACAGCTGCAAAATGAATACAACCATGACTTTTTGAGTCATTTTTTTATGTTATTAGTTTTGAGATTAAATAATTTAAATAAAAAATAAGATCCTTTTTGAATTAGAATCAAAATTCTCAAACAGAACAGACATTTATGGTAGAGTTCCTAAGAGTGGCACAAGGCAAGACTACAGTTATGCTTGAGAGAAAGGGCTGTATATTAGGATAAGTATGGCTAGTAATGACATTTGCACAGGATGGAGCACTGGTTGAAGCTTCATCAATAATAGCAATGATGCAATCACATTGGTAAGAAATTTGAGGTGAGTCATGCCCTAATATATCCCATTTTTTACTAAAAGTATAGAAATATGATTTGGTGTTTGGGCAGAGGAAAGATTTATATTTGAGAAATCTTTCCAACAATATGGGGGGGTGGAGATTAAATTAAAAGAGGAGGTAAAATGTTGGAGACAAATTTTATACCATCAAATTAATTAATTTTCACTTGGAAAATCATTAATTTAAATTTTAATATTGACCAAGAATATATTTAATTGACAATTCAGTTACATATTTGATAGCTAAAGTCTGAAAAAGATTTCTGACAATCTATGTCTAAGGAAAAGACATGAGTAATGCACCTGTCATCATTTCTTTGGTGTTTGTTTAGTCACGTTCGTATAAGGGCAAAAGTATCCCTATTTATTTATAATCTTTTTTCAAAGTCATTTTTTTCCATAAAATATTTTTATATTAAAAGATAACTAAAATTGAAAAGGACACATTAAATATATCAGAATTTTAGAGAATGTTATTTATCTTTTTCCGACTTCCTTTAAAATGGATTCTACTATACAAAGGAAAATAGAAACATAAGAAAAACATTGTAACTATATTTAATGAGGAATGATATATCACTTTATTTTCAGTAATGGATTCAATATTCTCTTTTCCCAGATTAAAACTTAATCTTTTTCATTTTTATGATCCTGCACAGTATTGATTTTAGAGCATTTTAAAATAATATGCAATATTAGTGGATGTTTTTATTTTTTATATTTGAAATTATGTCTTCAATTACAAGATACAAAGTTATTTATTAAAGGTGTAGGTTTCACAAGTGTGGATATTACTATTTTGAAAATTGATTTTAAAGCCATAATTTTTAGTTGTGCTAAAGACATTTTTAATAGAACACCTTATTGCTAATGCTTTGTATTGTATGTTGATTAATAAATTAATATGTCAAATCTATAAACTCAAGTTTCTAATAGTATAATTTTAGAATAAATTATACAATCAAATGTTTCTTTTTCATTCAGAAATGTCTAGAAAAGGAGTCTGGTATAGAAGAAAGAAGACTGGGTTTTCTTTATCCAACTCCAGCTCTTACTAACAGTGTATATAGAAACCTATTAGCCAATGTAATAGCAGATTAACCTAAAAACCAAAATACCAACCTATTCATTTACAGGTGGAGCCAAAGTTATGCTAACTACAGCATCCATCTTTGTGTTGGAGGGTGTGCCACAATTCACATTCGAGTTTCCTGCAATGCCTTTGAATTTGGAATTAAGGCAAAGAGAGATGGGTCATCTCAATGTCCGTTTTTCTAAAGCCGCAGTGCTGTTTTCTTTACTGTGGGAATTTTGCTCTTAAATGACTCAAGCTGACCATTTAAGGTCTGAGGTCACTTCTCACAAGTATTGCTTGTGCTCTCCAAGATATCATTTCTGGATTCTTTGTTTCTGGAATTTGCAATCATTACTTTACCTGTATCTTTTTTTCTCATGGTGAAATATAATTCCAAAGATTATAAACTATTTTATATTTATTATATTTTATGAACATTGTTGATGTCACTCAGGAGAACATATTCACTTTGAGTAGGATTTATTAAAATTACAAAGCAGGGTGCTACAGCTCATCCCTTCCATAAGGTGTTAATGTGAATGTAGAATTGATAGTGTGGAATAAACGGGGAGCAAAGTCTAAGCTAGATAGTGAGGCAGTAAGGGGACACTCAGTGATCTAAATTTACTGTTAATTCTCAGGTATACTGTAATTATCCCCCTTAAATTCTTTCTGAAAAAAAAATGGAAAACCTTACATCTCTGAATGATAAAATAATGTGCAAATGTAACATCAGAGCCATTGTATATAATCTCTATAAAATTTTTCAGTAACAGAAGGATGGAATAAGTAGGTATTCAAAAATGAAAAAAATAAATATTACCATATTTTATAAATTAGACAAGTTTAGATCATAGAAGTTAACCACAACAATAATGCTAATGTTAATACATTTATTCACAATGTATTATTAAATTAACATCTATCTTATTTTTTCTCATATTTTTGGCATCGTCTTTCCCCTGGTAGCAACTTCAAAATACTCTCACACTTCCCCAAACCCCTGATTATACCAAGTCATGTCCCCTTTCCTTAAGTCTTGTTCTTCTTTTAGTCTTTTATGCTCCCAAAGATGAGTCTATTGCTCCTGTAATATTTTCTTCATCAGAACACATTCGAGCTCAGGGCCTGGCCCCCTGAATCAAAATGTAGGGTTAAAATTTCGGTAAGAGATGAGGCTGTATAGTATTGTGATACAGGAACCATGACGGTAATAATTGAAGCTGTGAGTCACAGTCATTTCCTAAAATAAAAAATAAAGATGTGCCTTCAAGTAAGGATGGGCGGTAGAGTGATATCTAAATTTATAGATACATTTAGAATTTTTCTAAAAGGATCCTGAGGGAAATTCTGCTAAGAAAAGAAGAAAATGAACTTAGTTTATTTTCTAGCTAAGGAAGAAAAATATTTTAAAGGGTTTAGGAAGAAATATTCAACCATGGTGGTAGGCAAAGAAAGATAAATGTAATCATATAACTTACATATTAAATTATTTTTTAAATGAGACTTTTTAATGTTGGTAAAAGAGCAGAGAACTCTTTGTTGGACATAATCATTAGGGACTAAATTTTTAAAAGCAGTTGTTAATATTTCTGAAGAGTTCACATTCTTTGAGCCAATCTTAAAAAACTTAATTTTTTTAAATTTTAAAGTTATTCATAGCAGTATGATTTAAAATAGCCCCAAGTTGGAAAAAATATAAACTTCCAACGAAAGGGAATTTTTGAAAAAAGTATCACTATAATGACATATTACACAGTGTAAAACTATGTTTAAAATAACAAGAAGTTATTTAAATATAATCTTTGATTGCTACAGAAAATCACATGAGCACAAAGATTGGAAACAACATAAATGCATCTCCGACCTGCCCTGGGTCTTCATGGCCGCCTGGCAATACTTCTCTTTTCTGTCAGGCTCAGCAACTTTTAGAACTTCTTAAATCTCCTCACAACCCTGACCTACAACCTCTCAGATCTTTCTCACAGAATTTATTTTCCTTCTATTTCATAAAGCAAATAGAAGCTGCCAAATTTCTTCAATTTTTTTCCTCCAACGTTCACAATTTTTCAGCAACTGCATTGTATCCTTTCTTCTGTGTCACCCTAGTTAGTAGAGAAAAGGAGCGCTTTGTCTAGCCTAAAGCTAATAGTTCTCCTGTGCTCTGAGCAGTACCACTTCCTGTCTTTTTAGCATCCTCACTTCTCTCTCCTCCCTTCTTTCAATTTCTTCTCTACTGACCCAGTTCTGTCAGTTTATCTCCAACTTTAAAACAATAACAATAAGGTATAATAAAGACTTTTATTTAAAGTTTCTCTTTTCCATAATAACTAAACATGAAAGAATTTATTATTCCTTCAACTTCTAACCTGTGGCAATCTAGCATCTGGTCCTTATTTTCCTTTATATCTCAGCAGCATTTATAGGACTTCCATTCCCTTCTTGTTGAGTTATT